>NC_056738.1:64722897-64767897 GCF_019279795.1 Protopterus annectens
CATCTCTCAAACGTCACCAGTGATGGGATGTAATACTCTCTTATACCTTTCTGCACTTTAGATATACTCAAAATTGTATTCCAATCAACACTCCACACTATTAGGCCCTCCTGAAATATCACCCATTTCCTTATAAGGCCAGCTAGCTCCCTCTGTGACATCTGTATACCCTCCATCCCACTTTATAAAACCAAGTCTGTCCATTTTATCTGTCTTCAGCTCCAGAATTTCAAATGTTATGTCCTTCCTTTTAATAAGGCAACTCCCCTATGCCTACCTTCAAGTTATAAGGCAGATCCCTCCCCCAAATATTAGCCTCAACCTGACAATTCTTTACATTCAGAATTGGATATGTTGGTTTCCTCTAAGTAGTCAAAGTAGAATTCAGTCTCTGTGCATGTTTAATGGGGTTTATCAGTTCATTGATATTGCAAGAAACTAATAGTCCATGTCAATATAGAAAGACTTCCCAATGTGAAAAGTTCAATGATACCCTCTAATACAATCTAAAACACCTATTATGCACTGAATAAAATTAAAAGCAGAAAATTCTTTGTGTGAATAAACATCATATAATGAGAGCCACAGCAAAAGTTTAAACTACAATCCCCTAATATTGTAGAACTCTCCAATAAAATAAAATAAAAAAGTGAGCAGTACAGCATCACCAAACCATCTACAAGATGCAGCAGTCCATATTTCCTCCAAGGAGGAAGTTCAATACCTTGATCAAGACAGAGAAGGGATGAAAACAACAGATTGCACTGGTGGTAATAGCACAATAAGGGGATGGACATTAAGTCCCCTATAGTGGGTATCAGTATCACCACCACCTGACTCCTCTAACTACAATTGCCTCACCATAGTGTATACCTCCTTCAAGCCCAACATCCCTGTTAACTGATAAATACATTGGCTGGCATTGCTTTTCTTTTTAAGTCCTCACTTACAAATGCCTTTCCCTCTGTGTTCTTTCTTACAGATCATTCAATTTGAACGTTGTAGGCAATTGCGAAAACAGAGTTGTCTCCCCTTGGTGTTTTACTCCAGGAAAAAAGCTACAGAAAGCTTTGTTTAATAGTAGGCACCATTATGATCCATTGAATCAATCTACCATTTTCACGAACAGTATGTTCCTTTAGCCTTAGAGGATTGTGAGAGCATGTCACCAGTAAAAGGAAAAGACAGTCAGTCAAGTAAGGTTAGCAGTGAATGGTGCTACAAGTAAATTCTAATGTGCTAACAGCTTTGTCGGACAAGACAGCCCAAGTGCACTACACTAACAAGCTCTTGTTAAATTTATATCACTGACCTGCTATATAAAGATAAAGGAATACACTACTGACCTGGTGAGTGACAGTAAGAATCCTAATCCTAAGTGTACTTGGGTACTCAAACACAGTTCAAAGGAAAACATAATTTAGAGGTAATATATAAGCATCAAGCAAATCCCCAGCTGAGAATAGTTTGTAAAACTTAAGGTAATTCAGTACCATTTGTAAAAATTATTTCCATAGGTGTTGTTCCTTCTTGATTTAAGAAATGCTTTTTTTTCCAACAGAGAAAACATCCAAGTAGGCATAAGTCGAGCACTTTGAAACCAGATTACATTACCTTCCTGAGATCTACAGAAACCTTTCTGAGCAGCACATTTTCTATGGCCTTAATATATTGTTTTATCTAAGGAGTAAGGGAAAAGTAGGATATGTCACTGCCTGCTGATTCGTGATTTCTAAGGCAGGGTGATAGTAGGTTGTAACTGGTGTGGTAAAACCATTTTAATTTGCATGGGAATTGTGACTGGGTCAGAAGAGGCAGTGTTGCTCAGCCTAGTCATTCTAAAAGCTTAATTTGCTTTACTTAACCTAATATTTGAAACATTGTGATCATTACGGCAGGTATCACACCACTATAGGGCAACATTTCTACTTAAAATTCTTCATATTCTTAGAATTAACAATCTCTTAATCAAAGTAAGTCCTCTGTGCTTCCCCAGTCAAACATGGATTGATGACCCTGTCCCACTGAGTTTTGACCAGCCTCCATACTTGGCAAATGTTTCAAATGTGAAGAGAAAGAGTTCTATACCATCATTTGTGTTCATCTTCTGTAAGAAGGAATAAGTTTACAGTAGGTACTTGACATGTTGTCCAGGAGACCACTGAAAAGCCTAGCCCAATTTCCCAATTATCCCAAAGAATTGTCTGGTTAAGTGACTTGCTCAAGGTCAAACAGTGGAAAATGGAGGCCAAGGGAATCAAACCCTGTACCACAGGAAGTAACTCTTCAGCATCTCATAGCCTTAATCCTCTAACTGTCAAATGTAATATTATATACCCCTGTTGGTGTAGGCACCCTGCCAGATTTGAAACTCCTGCATGTGACATTTGTCCCTGCTGGGGATTTGAACTATTGTTATAAGGACAAGATACCGGGTTAGAATGCAGGCTATTTTGCGAAAGTACTACTGCATTCTTAAAGACAGATTGTATTTTGTTTCTTGGATGCTGTGTTGCACAGTCTGTTGCTATATAACATTTCCCTGTTGTAGATTTTTAGTTCTCTTGAACACTCTTAAATAGAGTTTCAGTTGTTTTCTGTATCTTGCATAATAACACAATGACAACTGCCCCTGTTAAAGGCACAGTTTTTCCGTTGTGCAAGTGCAAGGTACAATATTTTCCAGAAAAAAGTACTAGCACAGGCAAAGCATATCTTCTATTACTTGTCATAAAACAAACTAAAAACTAAAATAAAAATAAAAACTGATTTTGCAGTTTTTAACTAAATATTGACATAGATATATTCTGAGATTACAAGAGTGTCATAGCAGCACACAGAATTATATAAAAAAGTTAAGCAAGTGCCTAACCATGTTTCTCACGTTTAATGTAACGGTAGACTCTAACAAGGACCTTGATCTCTCATAACACCCGTAATGGTTTCACAGTTACTAGAGTTGCTTCATCTGCTACATTATGTCTTTCTAGCAGATGCCACTGAAAAAAAGAAAAAAAAAGCTCCATAGGCTTCAGAGATTGGGGCCGCACACCACCCAAATGGTTCCCTGCCTGTCCTCTGAATTCAGTATACCAGCTTCAGGTGCAGACCTTAGACTCGGCTATTTCAGGAGATGAAAACATAACATTGAGTAGAAAGCCCCTTAACATAGCAGGATAAAGACATTTGAATTGCCAGTGACTTTGTCTAAATACAGATAACTGGAGCTAAAGGAGCTCTCTTCAATCTCATTTCAGCAAACAGACATAATTGCACAATTCATAGTCCCACTTTATCTCAGTTTTCTCTACTAGCACTATCTCCTTTGTATTATAGTCTACTGCATCTTGCAGTGACGGAGCTGGGAATACAAGCACAGACAGACTGGGAAAAATATTCATTATGCATACCTGATCAATAATTCAGGTAGATAATATAAAATGGATGTAAGAAACACAGTCACCATTCCTATTTTCAGGTATCCTTGATAGCCTGATGCTTTTCCTGTGGCACTGGCTTTCATTTTGACTACCCTGCTCTTCAGAAGCTCCAGTCACGTCTCCATTTCCCTAAGGTGGTGCTCTGAAGCTGCTAGGATGTTACCTATTTTACTAAAGTGATCAGAATATAAGTTTAAGGCTTCTTCCATATCAGTAAGTCTGCAGTCTGATCTTTCTATATATCCATATAAAGCAGAGTTAATATTCTTATTGATGCTTTTTCTGCTAGACATAATGGAACAGATTGTGCCCCACCCCTGTTGTTATGGATACAAAATGAGTCTCTCAGTCTATTACTTTGCAGGAGGATATAGTACCTCCCCAATTTAAACAGTTAGGAGAGCCGGAATAAAAATGATTCTGACTAAGCCTCCATCTTTACCCATGGTCCTCACTGCTAAACCTATTTTGTTATGTAACTGCCATGATAGATTCTGCATTAGGGAGTATGGGCAGCAGGGCCCAAAGCATAATGTCACCACAAAATCAGACTAGTTTATTGGACAGTGGGTTATTAGGACACAGTTTACCAGGATTTGAAGAGTTGGTACAGATGACATATTTACATAATATTATGTGGTAGATGTTATTTAATGTTAACATACTTTTCTATTATTATTTTCTTTCCTTTTCTTTGTTTTTTTTCTAGTTCCACCAATGTTGACTTTGGTTAGCCCCCCAAAGTTGCTGTTTATAGTTTCTGCAGCTACAGCTCCCACATCTCAGCAGGCTTCTTAGTTTGGCTTACTCTGAGCAGATCTCAGGGGATGCACCCAGCAAGTCTGAAGAGTGGTATGAGACAAGTCGAGCAGTGTCATATGTAGCTACTGGAGTGATTTTCTTCTGGTTTAAATCATACCACCCATGTTGACACATTATGTATGTGTTCACAGGGTGGATCATGAGGTTTAACCAGAAAGTGCACCTGCCCAGCCTCAGAGACCATGCTTCATCAGCTTCTCCAGCACACCAGCTCAATGATCTCTCTCCAAGCCACAGTCTTCCCCAAGGATCCATGAAAGGATCTTCCCAGCATGTCACCCCCCCAACACACACACACACACACACACACACACACACACACACACACACACACACACACACACACACACACACATTAGCCATGCCCATCCTTCACCACAGTGTTGTCAAGCTTCCCAGCCTGCTAATTTCACTCTGGTCACCTGGGTCATAATCAGGGTTTTATCCCTATATGCCACCAGCACAGTCTTTTATAAGCATTTTCAGTGTTCCATCCGCTTGTTGCTTCTTACTTTTTCCTTCTCCATGCATTAAGTTCTCATGTTGAGTACCACAGTATGCTAGACTCCCTCGAGTAGCTATGTCAGTCTTGGGAAGCATAACCAAAGTAAACTGGAATAAATATGGACTAATAACAACTGTGTCATACACACTAATGTATTCACTTAAAACATTGTTTATTATTATTATTATTTTAGACAATTAACATTGACCTATTAAATACTTCTAGGTTAGAGTTTCAATGGTCCCTATACTTTGCTGGTCATACAAGCATGCATTTAAGAAAAGCTTTATGGGTCAGTTTTATACTCTGGTTTCTTCTAAGCTTTGTTTATTCTCTGGTAGATGCTGTTCTGTAGTAAAATCTAATTATTTCAGTGTCTGTAACTATATTTAGGATACACTTTTTGTAGGATACGTTTGGGTCATCAGACATTTAGACATTGTACCTGTTCAGGATTCTTTGTCTGTGGGATATTACAAAAAAGCATAATACAGTCAATACAAGCCATTTGAAAACTATTATTAATAAGAGTAGTAGAAGCTAGGTTAAGAAAGGAGGTGATGATTAGTGATCAGCAGTGTGATTTCATGCCAGGAAAGAGCACTACAGATGCGATATTTGCTCTGAGAGTGTTGATGGAAAAGTACAGAGAAGGTTAGAAGGAGTTGCATTGTGTCTTTGTGGACTTAGAGAAAGCATATGACAGGCTGCCTAGACAGGAGTTGTATGAGGAAGTCGGGAGTGGCAGAGAAGTATGTAAGAGTGGTACAGGATATGTACAAGGGTAGTGTGACAGTGGTGAGATCTGCAGTGGGAGTGACAGATACGTTTAAGGTGGAGGTGGGATTACATCAAGGATCAGCTCTGAGCCCTTTCTTATTTGTAGTGGTGATGGACAGGTTGACAGACGAGATCAGACAGGAGTCCCCATAGACTATGATGTTTGCAGATGACATTGTGATATGTAGTGAGAGTAGGGAACAGATTGAGGAGACCCTGAAGAGGTGGATATATGCTCTAGAGAGGAGAGGAATGAAGGTCAGCAGGACTAAGACAGAATATATGTGTGTGAATGAGAGGGAGGATAGAGGAATAGTGAGGATGCAGGGAATAGAGTTGATGAAGGTGGATGAGTTTAAATACTTGGGATCAACAGTTCAGAGTAATGGCGAGTGTGGAAGAAATCTGAAGAAGAGAGTACAGGCAGGGTGGAGTGGGTGGAGAAAAGTGTCAGGAGTGATTTGTGACAGACGAGTACCAGTAAGACTGAAAGGAAAGGTCTACAAGAGGGTAGTGAGACCAGCTATGTTATATGAATTGGAGACAGTGGCACTGACAAAAAGGCAGGAGTCAGAGCTGGACGTGGCAGAGTTAAAGATGTTAAGATTTGCACTGGGTGCGATGAGGGTAGACAGGATTAGGAATATGTATATTAGAGGGTCAGCCCAGGTTGGACGGTTTGGAGACAAAGCCAGAGAGGTGAGATTGCACTGGTTTTGACATGTGCTGAGGAGGAATGCTGGGTATATTGGGGAAAGGATGCTAAGGATGAAGCTGCCAGGTAAGAGGAAAAGAGGAAGGCCAAATATAAGGTTTATGGATATGGTGAGAGAGAACATGTAGGTGGTTGGTGTGGCAGAACAAGATGCAGAGGACATGAAGAAATGGAAACAGATGATCTGCTGTGGTGACCCCTAACGGGAACAGCCGAAAGAAAAAGAAGAAGATTAATAGGTTGTGGACATAACATTAATGACCCAGAATGCAGAAAAGTGCATACTGATCCTGGCCTAGGAAATTCAGTGACATCACAAAACACTATGCTCTCCTCCAGATGTTTTATGATGTTGTACCATAAGGTTACTATATAGCTGAATGTTTAACAATCAGTCATCTGTTATTCTGTATACAGCAATACATGTTATTCGTTTTTATAAATATCTGATTGCTTACAGTTCTGATACCAGGAGTAAAGTTCATAGTTTATCAGCTCAGTATTTTATCCTTTTCAATAATTCTGTTTACTGTAGCCATTTAGAGTTACAGAAGGTTTTATGACTAAATACAAAGCTTGCTGTCATTGACATTATGTGGAAAGGAAAAAAGGGGTCTCTATCATTCATCTTTTTATCCAAGAGCTGTGAATATCCAGGTGGATGAGGGCCTAACTGCCAGCAAGATGAATCTTTCATGATTTTCCCCACTAAATGTGTCCCTAAATGACATTGTCCAACAGAGTTATAGCCTCACTGTAACCCACATTTAAATCAGCAAGCAAGTGTGGGAATTTGGAACTTGGTGCAATGCACGAGCAACGTATGTTTTGCAACTCTAGAGCTGTTTGGGCAGCTGTACAGTCACAAAACAGCTACCTTGTAATATGTTGGTATTTTCTTGTTGTGAAGGCACAGTCGTACACAGTTGGGTGAAGATCTGGGGAACATACTGCAGACAGCACTGTGCTCCTTTTGTGTACCAAATGTATAAGCCTTGGAGACAGTCTTGCTGTGTAAGTGAAAAGGACCCTTTCTCCATAATTTTTTTCCATTCTGCTAGACTACACTGTTCAACACAAACAAGGACCTTTTCTTTTTAAATCCTTTTTAATGGGCAGCTGGAAACTAATTGTACAGAAGAATTCATTTTTATGGATAGCTTCTCATTCTAAATCTTGAACCAGATATACAAAACATTTGACAGAAGCTTTTTCTCAGCTACAGTAGCATGCAATATTACAAAGGAGTAATTTATAAAACTTATCAAGTGTATTCCATCAGTATCTTGCCAGTGAAATTTTGCTAATAGATTTAAATATAGCAAAATCAGTGGCTAAATCTGGCTTTCTTAGTTATGGTGTAAGGTGCAAAGTGATGTGCATTACTAGTCATGAAGAGGTATATGGGAACCACTTCCTGAAGAGACAGTCTTCTCAATAGGGCTACTAATGTCGTCTGTCTAGGATGACTCACTAGACCACAAGGGGTTCTTTGTACTTGCTACTTGTCTGATAGAGACCAGGTAATCATTTTTGATACTTTGCTTGGCAGTTTACTTGCACAGTCCCACTAGATACATTAGATACCTTTTTCAGGAGAAATAGTGTTGTACATGACAGTATTGTTATCATCATCTGTATGTAAAACAAATGACACTGTTGGTAGGACAACCTAGTGATCTACAACAGCAATATTCTGGCTAAAAGAATTCTGCAAAAAAAATCACATTTAAAACAGAGAGACTGATACATACATACAGACAGTATGATGTGTGTCAGCCTCAGAGGCAGACAACATTCACAGAAGCTGTACATAGATTCTTGGCACGTAGCAGTAATTCAATATGCCATTTTCTAAGGTTAAGTTCTGTTAATACATATCAATGTATTTAACTAAAGAAAAAGAACAAGTAATCTCCGTGGTATCCCCGAAGTCTCAAAACAACCCACTAAACAAGTATAGTGGGTCCGAAAAACAAAACAGTGTAAGAAACTTCTCTGTGTGGAAGATTTTCAGTCGATATATCTGTAGTTAATCACTGTATATTAATCAGATCAGACAATAGTAGTAGAAGTACTGAACTTAAACTCGTCTTAAGTAAAAAGTGTACTTAATAAAGGATTTTCGACTGGAAACAGACTGCCTGGCTTGCTTGGATTACTTTTGAATACTTAGTAATTCTGTACAATTATATATTTTTTATTTATTTATTTTTTTTACTTAAGACGAGTTGTTTAAGTTCACTACTTCTACTACTATTGTCTGATCTGATTAATATACAGTGATTAACTAGAGATAAATGGACTGAAAATCTTCCACACAGAGAAGTTTCTTACACTGTAACTAAAGAAAAAGATGAATGCCCATAAAATACCATGCTAACAAACTGGCAGCTCCGCTGAACGCATTGTCTAATGTGTAGGGTCTCACCATGCTCTTTACAAATCTGCTATTGCTCAGTGTTACCGTCCATGTCTTGTAAGGCATCCTGGGTACAGCGGGGTTCTATTGCAAAACATTGTGACTAAGAACTATATAAGATATAGCATATGTTTCTAAAATGGTGCTTACCACATGACTATAAGTTAGAAACACCCAAAGAGCATAGCGAAAGGTAGGTAGAAACTTCCAGTGAAACTCTGTAGCAATGAAATATTAACATAGCAAGTAACAATAAAGAGGTACTCCTAGGAAATGAAACTCTCGTGTTGTCCACATTTTCTGAAAAAAGGAAAATCATATACTTCAAATACTTAAGCATCCTTATTTTCCGTTATGCAGAAAGCATTAGGCTGTCACACATGGGGAAGTTACTTGCATGTACAGAGATCAGTGTTAGCTGTAACATTATTTACTACAAATGATGAGTGCATATTGCTAATTTCACACTTTACAGATTATGAAAGAGAATATATAATACTGCACTACCTAGATGCCTTGCTGCGTTAATACAGAAAACAGATTTAAAAATGCACATGTGCAGAATCACTTTATTGCCTTTTTACGCCTATATTTATAAAACATACCCAGAAGTGATACGGTCTAGAGCTGCACCTCTACTTAACTGTTATTTCTGCATACATAATGGAAAGGAAGCCAAACCATCAGAGAACACTATGTATTTTGGCATTTACTCTATTTGTGAAAGAAAAGTTTCTGCTAGAACAGTTTCCTAGAGGATGTATTTATTTTTACTAAGTATTTTGATTTTTCCCCTCTTTCTTACATTAAATACAGCTGGCAATACTAAAACTGAAGTTAAACGCATCTGATTGATAATATTTTTTCATCCTGATAATAACTTGGGATAAGACAGATAAACAACAAATCTAAAATGACATCATACAGAACCAGGAAAATGTGGAAGTTTTTTTGTGTCTATGTGTGGGTCTGTCTCTCTGCCTATATATACATTCATCTGTCCATTTTTTTATACATGCTTTATCTAATTCTGGGTATCCTGCCAAGCAGCAGGCACAACGCAAGTGCCGACAGTGTCAGAGAGAGTGTCAGAGAGAGCTCAGTACTACAGGGAAAACACGCTCACATGAACATCTCAGGCAGTTTGCCATCACAACCCACCTGACCTCATATTTTTAAATAAGTAATTATTGCCCTCCCCCTCTCCAACCCATGAAGTCTTCATCTCCCCATTGACCCATTCAGTCTTCTGACTGCTGGTGCAGAGAATGCAGGGAGAGGGTGGCAAGACCTGGGAATTGTTGCAATGATGAAGTGGGGGTTGGGTTTTTTTGGAATGCTTGGAACACCATCTGATTTGGTAGGAAAATGAGTTACAACACTCTGGTTTCACATATCAGTAATCCCAGCTAGCTCCCCCACCCCCCCTCACCCCAGGAGCTGTACTTGTGTGCCTTACCCCCAACAGTACATCCACAACAGGACATTGAAACAGGTGAGCAGGCATGGGCCACTAACTCTCATACCTCACTGGTTGCCCCTACAGCATCCAGGCTCCTAATCAAACCCAGGTACTTTGGCATCAGATCTATGTGAAAACATCTCTGTAGTAGAGATTATCTTTTAGAATTTTTTTTCTTGGAGGGGGGAATCTAAGGGGAAATCAGAAACCTCAGCAAAAAGGAAACATATGGAATTCAGTACAGAATATTTTCAAAAATGAAATATACTGTAACATAGTCCATGGCTAGACTTTAGATATAGTATGTTTTGTCAAGTTTTGGCTTGATTTGGCATGGCCTGCTGTCACTGAGAGGGCTAATAGAAAAGAAAAGGTATAAGACTCCCGAAAAAAGAGGGTGAGGCAAAGATGCAGCACAGAGAGGCATAGAAGTCCTTTGGCAGGCTAGGTGGAAGAGCAGTCCTGCAGAAATTGTACCTTGTGGCTTTTGGGAATTGTGTGCTTTATCTGCAAAAGATACCTGTGGTGGCTGTTCCTCAGTCTTGGAGTTTAAGGAACATATGGAAATCTGGTTTAGCTGCAGTTATTTTTGGAGAATGTCGATAACCTGCCATTAAATGGGATGTGAATTTAAACAGAGGACCTTGTACACAGCTTGCATTTTATTTGGGTGAATTAAAATGAAATGTGTAAAGCAGTAAAAACTGTTGTGTGTTCTGGGGGGGTTACTCACACAGATTTTAATATTGAAAAGAAGGGGCTTCTATAAGATTCATGCCAGAATGATGTCTGCTATGAGAGCTTATGCTTGTCTTCTATGACACTAGAAATCTGTAATTGTGTGCAAGTGCTCATTAGGCCAGACACAGACATTTGTAAAGACTGTTTATTGTCTGAAAGTGTAAAACGATTAATACATTTTTTTATTCATTAGCTTTTAGCTGGAGTGAAACAACTGCTAGATTATTTTAAGTAAAATATATTGTTTGTCCAAGATTATATCTGCCACAGTGTTTTTATTTTTCAAACATTCTAAAAATGTGTCTATAAGTCCCAAAAAAGCAAATTATTTGGAGAATGCAATAGGAAAAATTTGATCCTAATCTACAGAAAATACAAATTGAAACTAGTGTGTGTTACCTGGCCCTTACTCTCAAGAGCTCAGCACATTGTAACTGGGTGTGGAGATATGTAACAAGTATTAATAAACTGGGATTTTATTTTTCTAATTATGGAAATTATGGCATTTATTATACATTCCACATTAAGATGAAAGAGTGAGAGCTTGAACTGTGCCTGTGCTAGTACTTTTTTCTGGAAAATATTGTACCTTGCACCGGCACAACGGAAAAACTGTGCCTTTAACAGGGGCAGTTATCATTGGGTTATTATGCAAGATACAGAAAACAACTGAAACTCTATTTAAGAGCGTTCAAGAGAACTAAAAATCTACAACAGGAAAATGTTATATAGCAACAGACTGTGCAACACAGCATCCAAGAAACAAAATACAATCTTTCTTTAAGAATGCAGTAGTACTTTCACAAAATAGCCTGCATTCTAACCCAATATCTTGTCCTTACATCAATAGTTCAAATCCCCAGCAGGGACAAATGTCACATGCAGGAGTTTCAAATCTGGCAGGGTGCCTACACCAACAGGGATATATATTACATTTGACAGTTAGAGGATTAAGACTATGAGATGCTGAAGAGTTACTTCCTGTGGTACAGGGTTTGATTCCCTTGGCCTCCATTTTCTACTGTTTGACCTTGAGCAAGTCACTTAACCAGACAGTTCTTTGGGATAATTGGGAAATTGGGCTAGGCTTTTCAGTGGTCTCCTGGACAACATGTCAAATACCTACTGTAAACCTATTCCTTCTTACAGAAGATGAACACAAATGATGGTATAGAACTCTTTCTCTTCACATTTGAAACATTTGCCAAGTATGGAGGCTGGTCAAAACTCAGTGGGACAGGGTCATCAATCCATGTTTGACTGGGGAAGCACAGAGGACTTACTTTGATTAAGAGATTGTTAATTCTAAGAATATGAAGAATTTTAAGTGGAAATGTTGCCCTATAGTGGTGTGATACCTGCCGTAAGGATCACAACGTTTCACACTTGGGTCTACACTGTAGCTCAGTTCACTTCTCAGTGACTTTTTCATCCATCTACCTTATTGTTACTATTTCTTTCTTTCTCTCTCTCTCTCTTCAATCCATTCTAATGCCCTCTATTTCATAGCACTCACATACATTCTGTGACAAAGGGAGATACTGCCAGCCCAGCTATCTGGAATTTTGTAAATAATTATATGTCATTTGTGAATATCAACATGATTCATATAAGATGCTTGTGTTACAACCTTATTAGAACTGTGTAGTATGTTTATATCAAACTTGTTTATACAGACATGTATGTTGAAAAAGGTTTTTGCAAAGTGTTGTTTAAAATGTAAACAAAGTGTGCCCTACTGGAACAGAACAGAAATGTACATGCACTATTGTAACTGTTTAAATGTATATATTTTAATAGAGGAAACTGGAATATAGGAGGTTAACTTCAGAAAAATAGCTGAAATTAAATTACTTTATGGCTACACAATAAAAGATGATATCTTTCAGTTTCAATGCAGCAAGAGACACAATTTTTAAAAATAGGGTAGCTTTCTATATTGTCTCCAAGGTAAAATAATTACTAGTCTTGAAATGTGAAGGGATGCAATTGTTTTATGACTTCCAGCATCAGCCAAAGATATGAGGTCTATGTATTTTCACAGGTATATGCCAAAATGCTAGCTTCCAGCAGTGGGGGTTTCATCTGGAATAGGGTCAGATGACAATAAATTATGTCATTTTGCAAGATATCCCAGCCATAATATTTGAAATATTAATTTAAGAAGTCTCTTAGTGAGAGAAGATCTATTCACCATATCTGCCTTGCTCTTAAGTAAGTTAACTGGGGTACAGTCATTTTCAGTCAGGAATACAGTGAAGCATAGTTTAGATTTTTCTCTATTTATGTGAGGCTGTCCTGCAATGTTGTTTTAAATATTTTCTGTGGTTTTGAACTCTGATGTCACTGTGAATATAGACTGAGTATTTTCTTGTTCTTTTATTATTTATTATTAAATATATTTAAACCTTTCATTGTGGCTGATCTTTGTGAAACTTATTTAAGTTTGTACTCTCAAACATATTTATTTGGTGACACTGTATAAACTACTCCTGATAGCCTTGCTCTTGGTCAAACTACCATTTGTATTAATCGTAACATTACAAAGTAAGGTTGGACACCCTTTGTTAAGGACCTTAAAGTAGCTGATAAGGAGTTGGCTGGTCGGAGTTTTTGTGCAAAAGGGAGCATAGCTAGTAAACCTGTGCCAGCCTTTCCCATGTGTGTGTGCATGTGTGTGTGTGTGTGTGTGTGTGTGTGTGTGTGTGTGTGTGTGTGTGTGTGTGTGTGTGTGTGTGTGTGTGTGTGTATAAATCAAACCTCAAAGAGTGTGTGTGTCAGCTACTTGGGCAGGGGCACAAAGCACTGCTTGGACAGAGAGGGTGCTGAAGGTCTTAGCTTGGCCACACAGCTGACATCTCAATTCTACAGTTGTGCCAGTGGAGAGTCTTACTGGGGGTCAGGAGAAAGTGGGAGAAACCATCCCTGGACTGACTGTGGTCTCTGTGTGCTCTTAAGGGAAATTGCACTTGATGCAGAGAATTGCATCTGGAAATACTGTGTGTGTACCTTGCCATCCTCTCAGTGTACACCCCCCACTGATGCCAGTGGTGAGGATTGAGGCTCCTTGATTACTGGTCCAGTGGTGGGGCTTCACACATTCCACTGCCTGCTGCTCTCAGTAAATTCACCTCTGTCCTAGAAACTATCTTCAATGCTACTACTTTAGAAAACAGCTCAAAATTCAGGGTGACTTTAATATGTTTCCGTAGCAAGCAAAGAAATGAAATCATAGGCCATCTAGCTGACCTTGAGTTTATAAAAATGATAGCTGTTCCACCATTCCACTACCTGCCCTCTTCTTATTGAGAATTCAGTGTATCAGCATCAAGTGTGGAGAAGCCCTTTAGCTTAGACTCAGGTATCTCAGGAACAGATATACAAAAGAATATCTCAGCTATTTGAACTCTCCTTCTGCCCATAAGTGACCACTGCCCCAATTCCTACATGATTGGCATACCACATTCCAGATAACCCTGTGTTGACTCAACCTTTAGACCTAAAACCCAAGCCATAAATACCAAGTTGAAGAATCATCTTGACAATTGACACGTACCAAAATTTCATCTCTAATTATGTCAATTCATCATCCAGCTTAATCACTTCTATCCATTTGTCCCTTCAAAACTGCTGTTCCTTCTTATCACAATACAGCTTTGACAATCCATCAGTAATGATTGATTAGTAAATTCAAAATCCTTCTAGACCTTAAGAATAATGTCTGCACCACCTGGAATCAAAACACTTGCAAATATGCCTCCACTAATTTATCGATTTGATATTGCAAAAAGGAATAATAAGAAAAAGAAGAAAAAAAAAACTTCTGTTAGTCTGTTTTTGGTCATATGTGATATTTGTTGCATGAAACAGGGAACTATAGCACTTGTCTATGTGTCTGTATTCAAAACTGTATATATATATATATATATATATAGTTCCCTATCAGAAGCCTGAAACACTATATGCCTGAAAATCAAAATCCTGAAACCAAAAGCCTGAAAATTCAAAATCCCGAAAACCCAAAATCCTGAAAACACAAAATGGACATACTGACATCATTGTGGCTTTGCTATTGTTAGCCCTGTGGTGTTAGGTCATGCGTTGGGTTCAGGTAAGTGTGCAGTTGGTTTTATGTTAGGGTTAGGGGCGGTTTAAGTGAGTTAGGGTTAGGGCGCAGGTTAGGCATGTATGCAATAGTGACAAATATTGGGGTTAGGGGCAGTTTAAGTGAGTTAGGGTTAGGGCGCGGGTCAGGTGAGTGTGCGATAGTGACGGACCTTAGGGCTAGGGTTAGGGTCAGGGTCAGTTGGTAGATATTAGTGTCTTTATAGTGACATATTAGCATTATTTGTGTTTTCAGGATTTTGAGTTTCAGGATTTTGGGTTTTCGGGATTTTGAATTTTCAGGCTTTTGGTTTCAGGATTTTGATTTTCAGGCTTATAGTGTTTCAGGCTTCTGATAGGGAACCATATATATATATATATATATATATATATATATATATATATATATATATATATATATATATATATATATATATATATATATATATATATATACACACACACACAATATATATATATATATATATATATATATATATATATATATATATATGTGTGTGTGTGTGTGTGTGTGTGTGTGTATCTACACACGTCTGTGTATTCAGTAAGAATTGTTTCATCAGTTTTTAAAGCCATAAACTGATGTTCAAAAGCAATCAGTTACCTAATATGGTTACTCACCCTTTTGTAAAATCCAGGTGGCAATCATTTCAGCCTGTTCAAGTATGCAAAGGAGAATGTTTTGAAACAGTTCCATTCAAATTTCATTTAAAAGTTTACATTCCACCTCTCTAGTCCCACTCCACCTCCTACATTTCATCATTAAAAGAGTCACAGGTTAACCATTTCCACTAAACAAACCAAAGTAAAGCAAAGTGAATTACAAAAAAAAATCCAAAGCATACACTGTCAGCAGCAAGAATCACTTGCAATCAGCCAACTCTTCAGTACAAGCTGTTTTTATTCTTTCACATAAAAAACACACAGATTGAGCGCTTTCATCCTCTGAAACTGGGGACTTCATCAGAATCTAATTGCACTCCATAGTGAATTAATTTAATCACTGTTTAAAATAAATGATGTCACCACCCTTCCAACTCATTTAAAGGTACCACTACAATAAGTCATCCAAGTAAAATGTACTAACTGTAAACATTATAACAAAAAGCACTATTTCTAAAAGAAAAAACTTTTCACATTCCAAAACATTAGTTAAATATGAACTTTGAAAACTTTCTAAAGTTAAAATTCAAAAACATTTTGAATAAATATATTAAATTCTTTAACATATTCTTAAAGGTGCTAGAAATTAACCCCCCCCCATTTTAATACACAGTACTTATGAGGTAGCTTTCCTCACTAATATTGGTTTTAAGGATACCATCTCATTAAGACCTGGTGCATGTGTTGCAGCTAGTGTTATTTGCCACTTAGTCTCCCTTTCCTCTGTATAATTCCTATAATCACCCCCCCCCTCCAGGGTTTGGTCTCACTCACTCCACAATACCAAATAAAAATTGAACAAAATTTGCGCATACTAAAGAGTGTTTATATAGGGCATTTGTTATATTCCTTGTAGCAATCTGATTTTGGTGCTCATATATCCTGTCCATAAGATGTCTTTCTGCCTTACCTATATAGTAAGCTGGACAGGTTTTACAAACTGCCAGGTAAATCACCCCTGATGTTTGACATTTTCCTTTTTCAAAAAACACTTTTGACTTCAAAGTGTTTTTTGGAGGGTTAATGTGTTCTTAACTTAAATATACTTGCATTGTGCACAAGCACCACATCCTGTTGTATCACTATTAACTACTACCTCACTTTTTTAGTAAGTTCAAAAACACCTTTAAGGTTAAGCCCTGATTTGTATATAAAAGTGGGTTCCTTCCCAACAACTGAAATATTTTGGGATTATTTTTAAGAATGGACCAATTATTTTCAAAAATCTTTTTCACTTGTTTAACCTGACCACTAAATGGGATAACCATAGCCCTATGAAACTATTTCTCATCTTCCAAAGTTTCTTTTGCCTGTAATGCATTACTTAGCAACAGTTTAAATTGTATACCCCACTCTTTTTTAACATATTCTAAATTTTTCTCCACGATGTTGGCCGGATACCCTCTTTCATAAAACAAATGTGCTACTTTGTGTAATTCTCTATCGACATCATTTTCATCAGAGGTCATATGAACAACCCTAACTAGTTGACCTTTGACAATGTTATTTTTTTTTTGTGGTGGGGGTGATTGCTGGTGTACTCTAGATAGGAGTTACTAAATGTAGATTTTTCTATAAATATTGGACTTAAATCCTTTACTAGTTTTTTCTATGTGTGTGCCTAAATAATTAACACTTTCCACACTGCTTGTGTAGGTAAATTTCAAAAAGTTAGATGAGTTATTAAAAAATTCTACAAATCCCTTCTTATTTTCTTCTGTCCCTGTCCACAAAATAAACACATCATCCAAAAAACGCACATACATTTTGATGTATTTAAACTACTCACTAGGAAATAGTATAGTTTTTTCCCATTCTAACAGCACCAGGTTAGTGTAAATTGGGGCACACAATGTCCCCATCGCTACACCCTTGTTTTGTTTAAAATATTCTCCCTCATAATGAATACAATTGTAATCCAACACTAGTTCCATAAATTCTGAAATCAAACTTATTTTATCATCAGAAAAGTCAGTGTGTCTTTTCATACTTTCCTGATAAAATCTCTATTCTTTCACACCTTGGAATAGATGTATACAAATCCACTACATCCACCGTAAGAAAATAAATATTTTCTTCCCAAAGACTATTTTCAAGCCTACTAAGAAAATCCCAAGAGTGTTTCAAAAGGTGGTCAACCTTATTGTAACTTTAACTTTAGCCACTTGTCTATTATCACCCCAAAATTGTATGTTTTTGAACCCTGTCCTGCCACTATGGTCCTAAAGTTAAGATCTTCCAACCCTTTATGGGTCTTGGGAATCCCAAAAATAGTGGCTATTACTGGATGTTTAACTTTTAAAAAATTATATATCTCTGGTGTAATTCTCTCATCTATCAAGTATTCTTCCAAATAATAA
Source organism: Protopterus annectens (assembly GCF_019279795.1). Taxonomy (NCBI): domain Eukaryota; kingdom Metazoa; phylum Chordata; order Ceratodontiformes; family Protopteridae; genus Protopterus; species Protopterus annectens. The sequence continues at coordinate 64,740,933 of NC_056738.1, forward strand.
TCAATGCAGCAGTGTTCCATATTTATTTCATTGAGAGAGGCATTAGAATATGTTTCAGTGTCATAAAGTATCTCAAATATTCTTTGAGAGCATTGTAATGCCCCATATAACCCTGTGCCCCCCCCTTATCTGGTCGCATGACCCTGATAGAATGATCATTTCTAAGCTGTTCTAATAATCGTTGTTCTTTTTTATTTAAATTGTAAATCATACTCTGTTTTTCTTCTTTATTTTTAAGTGCATCTATATCATCTATAATAGCTTTTTCAAAACACTTAAGGTGGGCTCTAAAGGTAGATTAAAGGTGCTTCATACCTAAATCTCCTTTTCTTTTTTTCTGTTTACATTTTGACTCTGAATAATATATGCTAAATTAAGCTTCCTCATAAAATGTTTTAACTCTAATATTACATCAGTGTAATTAAACTTTCTTGTTGGAACATATTTTAAACCTTTCATAAAAAGGGAGAAGTGCTCTTTAGTAAGCACAGTGTCTGTATAATTATAAATATGGTATCCTTTGTAAGTATTTACTATCCCTTCTTTGTGTATCGCTTTTTCATCATCAGTGTGGTTCATCTCTACCAATATTCTCTGTCCCTGTCTCTCCACTGTTGTTGAAACATCTCTCCTTCTATTTCGTGTCTTACTCCTCCTTTCCCCCAGTTGTTCCTTAAAAAATTCTTCCTGTATGCACCTTGTTTATAATGTTGTTTGTTATTAACTATATAAGAGTACTGGTTTCATTTCTTACTATTGTATTTTCTCTTAACTGAACCACTATATTTTTCTTCTTGTATGTCTGCTAAAGGGTATGCTTTCTTAGCCTTGTAGTCTGCTAGGTCTCTTTCAATCTTTTTACATTTCCTTTTGAAAAGCTTGTCACATTTATTTTCACTGCTTTCCATTTGTTTAACATATAACTTAACATATTGTGGAAACAACAAATCTTCTTGAATATCTTTGTTTAATTTCTCTGTCTGCTATCAAAGCACAGATTTTAACATCATTGACTTCGATAATCTTTGCCATCAACTCTAAACCATGTTTGTCAAACATTTCTACAAATTCAGCATATACAGTGTTTGTAAATTCAATACCAAAGGGAAATTTATACACCCTTAATCCCGTTGGGACAATTTTCTTAGTCAGACATTCAGAAAGGTAGGCATTTTCCATGTGTAAACTTTTAACCGTAAGCATTTTACTTTCAAAGGCATAAATCATTTCTTTTAAGCTCCCATTATTAATACTAAGTTCATTACACATAGTTTTTATACTTTTATCTTTTCCAGTATCATAATTTGAAAAGACAAACGGTTTATTCAACAAACATTCACAGTCCAACTTTTCAGTCTTTTTATATTCTCTCAATGGATTCCTACACCAAACAGCTTCCGAATCAGGCTTTGTTGCAAACCATTGTCTTTATTGAAAGTAAGAGTTGTACCTGTTTGTTTAGGTCTGGTTCCAGTCCTCTGTATTTAATTTTCAACATTGTGCCTGTTATATTGTCCTAGGGGAATTTCTAACGAAAAATTCAAATTTCTTGTCGACAAAGAAGATTCTAAGTCTGTTTTTTTTACTCGTAGACGCTTCAGGACTGTCTCCTCAACCTGCCCTGCTTTGCTCTACCATTGTTTCACTTCCTGGTGATGAATTACACTTCTGTTTTGAGGATCCGATGTGAAACAAGCCCTCTGATTGGCTAAGAAGGTCTATGAGGTGGGACAAGTCTCCTTTCACAATTGCAAGCTCAGAATGCAGTTTATTGAACTCTTCCCTATGTACTGGTGAAAAAAGGGAAGGAATATCATCCAGAGAGTCCATACTGCTTAGGTTACTTAAAACAACCATAAACAAAAACGACAAAAAGTAACCACAGTGTCAGTTGTAACTAAAAAATAAAAAAATCCAAAGCATACACTGTCAGCAGCAAAAATCACTTGCAGTCAGCCAACTCTTCAGTACAAGCTGTTTTTATTCTTCCACATAAAAACCACAAAGATTGAGCGCTTTCATCCCCTGAAACTGGGGACTTCATCAGAATCTAATTGCACTCCATAATGAATTCATTTAAATACTGTTTAAAATAAATGTCACCACCCTTCCCACTCATTTAAAGGTACCACTGCAATAATTCATCCAAGTAAAATGTACTAACTATAAACATTATAACAAAAAGCATCATTTCTAAAAGAAAAAACTTTTCACATTCCAAAACATTCATTAAATATGAACTTTGAAAACTTTCTAAAGTTAAAATTCAAAAAACATTTTGAATAAATATATTAAATTCTTTAACATACTCTTAAAAGTGCTAAAAATTAACCCCCTCCCTGTTTGAATACACAGTACTTATGAGGTAGCTTTCCTCACTAATATTGGTTTAAAAGATACCATCTCATTAAGACCTGGTGCATGTGTTGCAGCTAGTTTTATTTGCCACTTAGTCTCCCTTTCCTGTATATAATTCCTATAATCACCCACCCCCCGAGGGTCTGGTCTTACTTGCTCCACAATACCAAATAAAAAACGAACAACATTTGCACATACTAAAGAGTGTTTATATAGGGCATTATTTATATTCCTTGTAGCAATCTGATATTGGTGCTCATATATCCTGTCCCTAAGATGCCTTTCCATCTTACCTATATAGTAAACTGGACAGGTTTTACAAACTGCCAGGTAAATCACCCCTAATGTTTGACAGTTTCCTTTTTCAAAAAACACTTTAGACTTCAAAGTGTTTTGCAGGGTTAATGTGTTCTTAACTTGAATATACTTGCATTGTGCACAAGGACCGCATCCTGTCGTACCACTATTAACCTCACCTTTTTTAGTAAGTTCAAAAACGCCTTTAAGGTTAAGCCCTGATTTGTATACAGAAGTGGGCTCCTACCAAACAACTGAAATATTTTGGGATTATTTTTAAGAATGGACCAATTATTTTCAAAAATCTTTTTCACTTGTTTAACCTGTCCACTAAATGGGATAATCACAGCCCTATGAAACTGTTTCTCATCTTCCAAAGTTTCTTTTGCCTGTAATGCATTACCTAGCAACGGCTTAAATTTTATACCCCACTCTTTTTTAATATATTTTAAATTTTTCTATACGATGTTGGCCGGATACCCTCTTTCATAAAACAAATGTGCTACTTTGTGTAATTCTCTATCGACATCATTTTCATCAGAGGTCATATGAGCAACCCTGACTAGTTGACCTTTGACAATGTTATTCTTTTGGTGGTGGGGGTGATTGCTGGTATACTCTACATAGGAGTTACTAAATGTAGATTTTCTACAAATATTGGACTTAAATCCTTTACTAGTTTTTTCTATGTATGTGCCCAAATAATTAATACTTTCCACACTGTTTGCGTAGGTAAATTTCAAAAAGTTGGATGAGTTATTCAAAAATTCTACAAATCCCTTCTTATTTTCTTCTGTCCCTGTCCACAAAATAAACACATCATCCAAAAAACGCACATACATTTTGATGTATTTAAACCACTCACTAGGAAATATTATAGTTTCTTCCCATTCTAACAGCACCAGCTTAACATAAATTGGGGCATACAATGTCCCCATCGGTACACCCTTGTTTTGTTTAAAATATTCTCCCTCATAATAAATACAATTATAATCCAACACTAGTTCCATAAATTCTGAAATCAAACTTATTTTATCATCAGAAAAGTTAGTGTGTCTTTTCATACTTTCTGAGAAAAGCTCTATTCTTTCACACATTGGAATAGATGTATACAAATCCACTACATCCACCGTAAGAAAATAAATATTTTCTTCCCAAAGACTATTTTCAAGCCTACTAAGAAAATCTCGAGAGTCTTTCAAAAGGTTGTCAACCTTATTGTAAACATGCTTTAGCCACTTGTCTATTACTACCCCAAAAGGGTATGTTTTGAACCCTGTCCTGCCACTATGGGCCTAAAGTTAAGATCTTCCAACCCTTTATAGGTCTTGAGAATCCCAAAAATAGTGGCTATTACTGGATGTTTAACTTTTAAAAAATTATATATCTCTGGTGTAATTCTTTCATCTATCAAGTATTCTTCCAAATAATAATCAATGCAGTGGTGTCCTATATTTATTTTATTGAGAGAGGGATTAGAATATGTTTTAGTGTCATAAAGCATCTCACATATTCTTTGAGAGCATTGTAATGCCCCATATAACACTGTGCCCCCTCCCTTATCTGGCCACATGACCCTGATAGAATGATAATTTCTAAGCTGTTCTAATAATCATTGTTCTTTTTTATTTAAATTATAAACCATACTATGTTTTTCTTCTTTACTTTTAAGTGCATATATATCATCTATAATAGCTTTTTCAGGGTCTATATTAGATCACCGAACGCTTAGGTAAGCGAACGGTGATTAATCAACTCCATGTAAGCGAAAGCTTACAAAACCGAAGTGTCAGAACAGTGATTTTTTTCCTGTTTCGCTGTTCCAACAAAAAAAAAAAAAAAAAGAAAGCATATTAAACAAGAGATTAAGTGGGGGGGGGGGGTTGCCCCAACACCCCCCAACATCGGGGGCTGTGCCCCCCACACCCCACCTACTTATATATACCAACTCCGAGACCACACTACAGTGCTGAAAATGGCAAAGTACCAAAGCGAACAAGCAAATTCTTTCCCAGGGAAAGGATTCGCTTATATACCACTTCAATATTTTGCAGTTTCAGTTTTGTCAGTTCGACCAAGACGCATTCGGAAACGTGCGTCTTCGGTCTGTTGATAGGAACCCCTTTTTCAAAACACTTAAGGTGAGCTCTAAAGGTGGATTAAAGGTGCTTCATACCTTAATCTCCTTTTCCTTTTTTCTATTTACATTTTGACTTTGAAAAATATATGCTAAATTAAGCCTCCTTATAAAAAATTTTAACTCTAATATTACATCAGTGTAATTAAACTTTCTTGTTGGAACATATTTTAAACTTTTCATAAAAGTGAAGTGCTCCTTAGTAAGCACAGTGTCTGTATAATTATAAATATGGTATCCTTTGTAAGTATTTACTATCCCTTCTTTGTGTATCTCTTCTTTATCATCAGGGTGGTTCATCTCTACCAATATTCTCTGTCCAGTCTCTCCACTGTTGTTGAAACATCTCTCCTTCTATTTCATCTGTTACTCCTTTCTTTTAAGCCCCATTATTAATACTAAGTTCATTACACATAGTTTTTATACTTTTATCTTTTCCAGTATCATAATTTGAAAAGACAAATGGTTTCTTGACCAAACATTCATAGTCCAACTTTTCAGTCTTTTTATACTCTCTCAATGGATTCCCATACCAAATGGCTTCAGAATCAGTCTCTTGTTGGAAACCATTCTCTGTATTGAAAGTAAGAGTTGTACCTGTTTGTTTAAGTCTGGTTCCAGTCCTCTGTATTTCATTTTCATCATTTTGCCTGTTATATTGTTCTGGGGGAATTTCTAATGAAAAATGCATGTTTCTTGTCAACAAAGAAGCTTCCAAGTCAGCTGTTTTACTCATAGATGCTTCAGGACTGTCTTCTCGACCTGCCCTGCTTTGCTCTACCTTTGCTTTACTTCCTCGTGATGAATCACGCTTCCGTTTGGAGGATCCAACATGAAAGAAGACCTCTGGCTAAGAATGTCTATGAGGCGGGACAATTCTCCTTTCAAAATCGCTAGCTCAGAATGCAGTTTATTGAACTCTTCCCTATGTACAAGTAAAAAATGGTGAATAAAGCCAAGGGAGGAGGGGTTAGGCAAGTTCATTATGTCCATTTTAAGAGCTGAAGAATCAGAAATGCTACAGGGAGATAGTAGACGCTGCCGGGTCAACAAATCAATACAACAATTAATTCACTGACTATGAAATAAGTAGCAAGAAAATCAGAAGAAAAGTGCAGTGTTTTGCATATAACATGGTAAGCAGGAAGTGATCATCACACTCTGTGTATATAAATTAAAGGAAAGTTTACTACTGTTTGTTAAATTTTCTATCACCAAGGTGCATGAAACATTTCTGAAGAAAATGGTGCCACTCAGATAGCCACTATTGTAAATTATAATGCCTGAAACATTGTTTGATTGCCTATTTTATTTATTTACTGCACTTTATTGATGGGCAGTTCATTTCTCGGCTGGAATATCTTATGTGTGGAATCAGCATGTCCCATACTTCTCAACTGTCCAGATTTTAACAGAATATCTAGTTTTTTGCCTCTTATTTATCATTGAGCATTGACATAACTAAATAATATTAAATAATGATAGAAATTTGAGTTTCAGAGTTCATATCCTTCAGAAAATATATAATAATGTAAAATCTGTCATTCTAGCAAATTTCTCAATTTATAAATGCAATATTTAAAATCTGTTCCTATTTTTGGGCTTTTGTCCCCCATTATTTTTGGCTATGTCCAGATTTCATGTGCTGAGAAGTTGAGAGGCATGCATTTGAATGGGTTCCCTCCAGGTACTCCGTTTTCCTCCCACATTTCAAAGATATGCATTAGGTGGATTTGACACTCTAAATTGATTGGCCATAGGTGTAAATGTGCATGCAGGTATGTGGTATGGAAGAACAACCACAGAAGTGCTAGCCACCCAGTGGTATGAACCTTGGCTCTAGATGATTGTCACTGTTGAAGTGACACCTGACCCCTTGTGCAAAAATGGGAAAAGGGGTTGTGGGTGAGTGAATGGATGGAAGGATGGGTTAGCCAGTTTAGAGCAAGTACTCAGTTAAAGAGAGCACCCGGAGAACAAATCTCCGACAAATGCAAACTGCATGTGAGTAGTGGTAGTAGATAAGTAAGTAAAAATATAGAAGATCATGATCAGGTCTCCAGTCATGATGGCATAATTATTTATTTGAGATGTGAATGCCAAAAAATTCACCTAAGAATGAATCTTGAGAGGTGACTCTTGTCATCCATATCGAGAAGAGATAATTAAAGGTTACAATCACAGACACAATCATATTTCTTTGTATTGCATGTATCTGCTCCATATACTACTAGTTAAACAAAAAAGCACAATGTGTTTGCAAAGCCCTTAGTGAGCACTGTCAATCAGACAGTAGCAGCACACCCACTGCCTTCTTTGTTTATATTTGTGGGTGGGGCAAAGGATCAGAACCAGGGAGAGTTTTTAAATAATGCTGTAATTCACCTAAAATGTTAATAGAATGATGGGTTTTGCATCAGTATGAGTGAATAATGAGCACTATGAAGTACTGTTTTGGCAAATTTGACTGAGTGTAATTGTCAGTGATTTACCAGAAAATCAAGTTTACAAGGGACAGAGGAAAAGTATAAGATGAACTCCAGAACAGTTAAAAGGCACATAGAAATGAAGCTGTTGTTACATATATCACTTGTCAGCTGGCACTGTTAGTGCTTCGTGCCTTGCATGAGACCCAATATTAGGAGTGCTTAGAAAGGTGCTTAACAATCTTAGTATTATGTTAACAGGGTGTCTATCAATACTTTGTGAAGCAAGTCATAGAAATGTGAAACATCTGAACCCCACTAATAAGGATATTGGAGTCCCGCTGTATCATTAACAATACAAGCAATTAACAAGATTCCCCAAATATAACTATTATGAGAATGTCTTTGTGTCTAAATGAAAACAATGGTTTAGTTCTTGTTGGAGTGTATTAGCCATTCTACTACCAACTATTGAAGTACTTTATTGATAAAAATGTCTGGATGTAAAATAAGGATTGATGGTTATAGTAATCATCAACATTTTGTGGCAATATTGTTTTCAGTGAATGAAGAGCCTTTCCTAAAGTCTTTTCTATCACTGTTGGTTATGGTGCAAAAGATCTGTTTAAGCCTGTTTTTAAGTCCTTATGTAATTTTGGATTTCTCACAGTGGTGCAGCAGTTAGCATTGTCGCCTCACAGCAAGACGTTCTCTGATTCGATTCTCGGCTGGGATGTCTTCTGTACGAAGTCTGCACGTCCTCTCTGTGTTCACGTGGGTTTCCTCCCACTGCGCTGTTTTCTTCCCACATTCCCAAGACATGCTGTGGGTGAATTGGACATTCCAAACTGGCTCTAGGTGTGAGTGTGTTAGCGTGTGTGCCTTCTGAGGAATGTTGGGTGCTGAGCTGGCAACTCGACATGTAAAACTCTTCTGCCACTTGTTCTGCGGACCAGTGATCCAATGTGGTGAGAGCAGCTGAAAGTAGAAGAAGACTGATGTTATAGTTATGACAACTATTTTTTTTAAATGACACAAGTATAAAAAAATAATCAGAAATTCTCCTATGATGGGAACGATCACAACTCAGCTGTGTTAAATAAGAAATGTTTCCTAATATTATCTGGAATTTACAGTAACATGAACACATTGTTCCACTCAAAAAGAAGTATGATTATTTCTGCTTTGGGGTAACAGTGACATCTGTTTTGTTTAAATATTTATTTATTTATTTGTTTATTAATGTTTGTTAAACAGGATAGAGGTCTGGTACAAGACCCTTCTCAGCCCCAATCTGGGCCATATGGCAACACAAATATACAACAGATGTATAATATGTAATTATACATAAACATAAGGCCAGATTACAAAAGACTCGCTTTTGGTGCAAGTGACTTACTCCTTTTTATGACTGCCTTACAGATTAGCCATACACTGGAATAAGTCACTTAGACTGAGAGCAAGTATTTTGAAATCTGGTACTAGTCAAGTAGTACATATAGCTGAGCTTGAACCACTTAATTAAGAAAGCAGTGATAAAAGAGGTGAAATTACTAGGTAAATGGAGTCAGCCAGCAGAGCAGTAGCTGTGTTTTTGTTCCTGGGCAGTTCCCAGACTGATGTCACCTCAAACTAAAGTTGAGCAAAAGAATAAAAAAGGTAATTCAAATAATTGAAACATCTGTGCATACATGTGAGTGTTTACTTGCTGTGAATGAGCAAATACCAGTATGACATCCGTGCCAAATTGTGATACTGATTTAAATCATGATATTCCACTTCAGCACCGACAATCATACCTCCTGACAGCTTGCACTTGGGGTAACTGGCCCCTTTGTATCACTCTTGCTTCGGTTCTGTCAACCAGTGTCCTTAAAGCAGGAGCATTTATAAACATCGTTGAAGTGATCATTTGGTAATTTCTTAAATTCAGAGAGATCTTACAAGGTAATAATCCAAGAGGCTGGTGTCAGCATAAAGGTTTTCACAAAAAGCAGTGGAGAAAAGAGGCCTGCTTAATCTGATGCTCCTTCTGCTATGTAAGTCATAAGTTGATTCATGTAGTATTATTTATTTATTTAACATTTGTTTAATGGGAAAGTCTGACTTGGAACAAGCCAATTTTCAGTGGAGGCCCGAGGAGAAACACTCCAGATGCATGTCTTTGTAACGTGGGAGGAAACCCACACGAACGCAGGGAGGACATGCAGACTCCATACAGAAGATACCACAGCCAAGAATCGAACTGGAAAACCTTTTGCTATGAGGCGATAATGTTAACCGCTGCACAACTGCAACTCTGTACTACAGGTGGACAGTATATACCAATGAGGAGTCTAAAGGTTAGGGTGTTTAGTACATGTGATGATCTAGCTGAAACCACATGACCTTAGAGAATGTTATCGCAATAACCCACGCCTGGGTGTGGGTAATGCTGGATTTACTGACGGTTGGCGTGGTTTGGTCCCGAGGGCGATGCCCGAGGGACCAAACAAAGCCAACCGTGGGTAAATACAGCATTACCCACACCCAGAAGTGGGCTATTGCTATTATACCATGACATTATTTAAGAAAAGAAACTATTACTTTTCTTAAATAATGGCATAGTATAATGCCTGTTTACTGCCCTTCCGCAGATGTCTGGCATCCGTGGCAATTCTGATGTACTGCGCCTGCGCAGTACATCAGAGCTGTGGCAAAAGCAGCGGAGAAAGCAAGATCTCCGTTGCTTTTTATTTTGCTATGTTAAATGGGTTTAACATAGCGAGACAGTTTAAAATAAGCAACGGAGATGTCCGTTGCTTATTTTAAACTGTCTCGCCATGTTAAACCCATTTAACATAGCGAAAATAAAAAAGCAACGGAGATCTTGCTTTCACTGCTGTTTTTTAAAATCTCGTTCTATGTTAAATGGGTTTAGCATAGCGAGACAGCTTTAAAATAAGCAACGGAGATCTCTGTTGCTTATTTTAAAGCTGTCTCGCTATGTTAAACCCATTTAACATAGTGAGACAGTGTTTTAAAAGTAGAGTTATACTAATGGAAAAAAGTCTGGGCGACCGGACCTTTTTCCATTAGTATAACTCGATTTACAATGTGCACGCTGGCCAATCAGCGTGCACGTTTTGGGGGGGGTCATGGTATAATGTACAATAATGCCCAGTAGGACTGCCCAGATGAATAAGTGATTATTTGTTGTGTGTGGTTTACCATACCTTGTTCTAGCTGTATTGGCATGAACTTGAGTTATTTGAGCTGCACTTACTCAAGTTTATATTTTCTTGGAAAAATGTCCTCTTCAAAAATGTCTTTTTTAATTAATTTTTTGTAAGAAAACCTAATAAAGGTGACTATATATGTGTAGTCAATACACTTAACTGAAGTTACTGAGTTTTACACCAAAACATGTATGGTACTGTGTTTAAAGCTCATGCTGTTTGAGCTAACATAGTAGACATTGTATACTGACTGTAGGATGTTAGTATTGTTTATAACAATATGAAATAACGAACAATACTTGTAAATGCCATAATTGTAATTGGAGGAGTTATTTTGTAAAATATTTTACTACAGTCACAGCTATGGAAGGAATCCGTATAATGATCTGCATGTTTTCTAGTGCGATAGAGCACCAATGTAATAACTACAGTATTAAATGCTACATATTATGTAGAAATGTGTGAAAAAAAAAAGTGAGAAGGAATTAAAAAGGTAAAATGCTGTTTGTATTTTTGATGAACACAGATTTTTATTTTGTTTCCTTTGAATTATATTATCACTATATTTTAAAGGAGGCTATGTAAAATAAGATAAAATGGCTCAAGCAAATTGATTGCAGCCACTTTTCTGGAGGAAATGCTTGCAGATATTGACTCTTATAAGGCTACATCGTTAAGGTTACTATTTGCATTACACAAAACTGCATTAATTTCAAAGAACATACTGACATAACTGTTAAAAAGTTGAATTAAAAACTTGGAGCATTATATTGGGTAAGCCTTCAGCATGCATCAGTAGAATAGCACATAATAGCAAGAGCCAGTCTTTTACCTAGCATGCCTGGTGTTTGCAGAGGTAAAAAGTAACAAAATAAAGCATGTTTTAGTTGTCTTTTCTCTCATTGACTACCATTCATCAGCTGCCTATTGTCCAATCATCCCATTCATTCCCCAGTCACTGTGAATAAGAGTCAGCTGAGAGGTGACCATGTATGTAGCCATCAGAGGTGGTTCGGGATTTTTTATTTTTTCTTCTAACTAGCCCTTGTGCCTACTTAGTGACAGCCCATGGTTGGAGCATGCATTTGACACCTGTGCTGCCTTGCCCCTCAGTTTCACAAAGGAGTGACATCATCAAGCCTATCCTACTCACATACCGGAGACACTATGCATTTGTTTCCCTGCTCTCCAAGAGGAAAATCAGCTTACACATGTGCCTGAAAACACATTTCCCATTCTGATTATGCCATCAAGCACCTGAGTCCTTTTTGAACTCAATTTACCTGAGCAATAGTCAGAGTTTTATTCCTCTATGCTACTAGTGCAGACTCAGAACTGTTAATGTTGCTGTTTGAAAAGCTTGTGTTTAACCATAAACTTGTTTACAAATATCCTTGACACAGTCTGACTAGAATGCTTATATGGCCATGTATCATACAGCAACTTGTGTGACATATGTCCCTTTGTCAGTTAAGGATACCTAAATCTGTGCCTTGTAGAGTAGCCAGATCACCTAAATTATAATTACCTGTTTGCTGGAATACTCTGCCATTGTAGGTAAGACCAAGAGTTGGGCCTTCCTTAATTCAAGAAAACCGTTTAAAATTACTGTACTAATTCTTCACCCTGTCAAAAGTTTGAAGTTGCTTATGTATATAAGTTATTTTATATTATACAACGACCCCCCATTAATATTCCAAAACGTGCACGCTAATTGGTCAGCATGCACATTGTATAATCAGAGTTATAGTAATGGAAAAAGGTCCGGTCGCCCGGACTTTTTCCATTAGTATAACTCTTTTTTTTTTTTTTTTTACAGCAATGGAGAACGCAAGATCTCCGTTGCTTTTTACAACCTGTCATGCTATGTTAAACGAGTTTAACATAGCGAGACAGCTTTAAAAAAAGCAGCGGAGCATCTCCGTTGCTTTTTTTAAAGCTGTCTCTCTATGTTAAACCGATTTACCACAGCGAGACACTTTAAAAAGCAATGGAGATCTTGCTTTCTCCGTTGCTTTTTTCAAAACTGTCTCGCTATGATAAATGGGTTTAACATAGCGAGACAGTTTTAAAAAAAGCAATGGAGATTCTCCATTGCTTTTTTTAAAGCTGTCTCGCTATGTTAAACTCCTTTAAAGTAGCGAGACAGTTTGTAAAACGCAACTGAGATCTTGCTTTCTCCGTTGCTTTTGCCCACAGCTCTGATGTACTGCATAAGCATACGCATGCGCAGTACATCAGAACTGCAGCAGAATACCAGACAGCTACATAAGGGCAGCAAGGAGGCATTATACAATGCCATTATTTAAGAAAAGTAATTATTTTTTTTCTTAAATAATGTCATTGTATAATAGCAATAACCCACGCCCGGGTGTGGGTAATGCTGGATTTACCCACAATTGTCTTTGTTTGGCCACTCCAACCGTGGGTAAATCCAACAGTACCCACACCCAGGCGTGTTTTATTGCTATAGTCTCATTCTATACCTGTAACTTGGAATTAACATTTAGCCAGGATTTAGTATACTGTGTTGTTTCCTGTCATCTGTTATTTTACCCATTTCATCAAGGAATCAGTGTCCATGCTTCCTGCTATGTGATATCTGTCACTTATTTAATGAATTTTACTTTGCATTATTTAGTTTATCTAATGCTATTAACAATAAAATTGCATATCTATCCATGTAATGACAATTATTATCATTAACTGGATTCTTTTTCTTAAGCTATGTGATTGCTAATAAGGACCCCCTATCACATGATTTTCACGGATTTCACTCTCAGCATCAAGTTAAAGTTTTGAATGAATATTATTTTTTTTATTTTAGTATTTGTTAACTAGTTAGCTGAACTGGTTCTAAGACCTTTTTCAATCATTAGTAAATAGTTAAGACAATCATCTACAGTATTTCTTATGAATGTTTATTGCCTTCAATCACAATACAACTAATGCATGCGTATCCTTCCTTTTGTAATTTAAAATGTGTCACATTCAATCATGTGACTATTAATTTAATATGTATGTACACTGTACTGCTAAATCTCTGCACTCACTTATTTGTCTATTTCTACTTATTAAATTCTGCTATCTGTTTATGAAACTGTGTGTAATATATGGATTTTTTCTGTTTGTCTGGGGTTTTTCTCCTCAGTTTTTCTCTCAAATAGGGTTGTACCCAGTAGGGCCAACCTGAATATAATAACTAATAAATCAATCAATGAACCATCCAATTAATAAATATTAGTAGAGTTCTCTGAAACTATAAATATATTTATAGTTTTCTGATTTTAGATTAGTGTTGTTATACGTCAAATTAATTTTTGTGTCTTTTTTATGCATCTTTTAGGGTGACAGAGGTCTCCCTGGATTACCTGGTCCACAAGGAGATATTGGAATCGGACTTCCTGGTCCAAAGGTAATTGCCATTGCTTGATGAAGTGCAAATGCAAGCTAAAAGATGGAATAAAGTAATTGTGATAATAGAGGGTTACTGCTATATGGTATTTTTTATCAAAAAATCTCTGATATATTCAAATCTGGCTGTTCTATATTGTGAAAACCTCCTGCAATCTTTTGCTCTACTCTGTAGAAATTAGTACAGTACAAATCAATGAATGGCAGGCTTTTCTGAAGCAATGGGACTACTGTCTTTACAGAGTAATGCTGTTAGTGGAGCTTTGTGCTGGATATTTCCAACTTTGACACCATCCTCCACTCTGGAATCATAGATAAACTTACTAAGCTGGGCATTAATCCCTACGTCACTCGATGTGTTGCCAACTGGCTTACTGACAGAACCCACACTGTATAAGTAGTCAACTCCAAATCCAGCTCCAGACAAGTGACAACTGGAGTACCTCAGGGTTCAGTCCTGAGACCGCTCTTGTTTGGCATCTACTTCTCTGAAGTACAGGCCAACACTAAGAGACTCTGGCTAACAAAGTTCGCAGATGACTGCAAACCGGGAGCCATTATTGAATCACCATATGATGTGGATATTATACAAAATGGCCTTACAGAAACAGATGCTTGGTGCCAGAGCCGTGGGCTCAAGCTCAATGCCAAGAAATGTATAGTTATCCCCTTTGGGAAAAAACATGTGCCCGTGAATTACCACATAGGTGGCAGTACACTAAACACCGAAAGTGTGATAAGAGACTTAGGGACACAGGTGGACAGTGTTCTCACCTTCGATAACCACATTGCCACAACAGTCAGGAAATCGTTCTCTGTAGCACACCTCATCACTAATGGCTTTTTATCCAGATAAAAGGAGGTCATTGTCCCACTGTACTCATCCCCCATTAGACCCATTATAGAATACAATGCCCCATTTGGTATGTATCTCTCAAGACATCTGCAACAACTGGAAAGGGCACAGAAATACCTCACTAAAAGAATCACAGGCCTAAAGCAGATGCCCTATGCTGACCATCTAAAAAAACTCCACCTATACTCTGTCACATATCGTCTACTCAGCGGTGATCTCTGCTTAACATACAAGGCCATGTCAAACCCAGAGCTGTTGGACATGCTAAACTTAAAGAAATCCCAATCCCTCAGAGACACACGCTCCAGGGATCTAAACCTTGTCACCACAATGAACAAAACAAGCTGGTGGGAGAGGTTCCTGACCCAGAGACTCCCCAGACTCTGGAATATACTGCCCATACATGTCAAGCAGAGCGCCTCTTTGGCCCTCTTCAAAAGGAACTTTGATGATTGAATGGGAGATAGGAAATTCACCCTGGGGATCACGTCAGTCACCCTGCTAGACAGGGGTCCAGGGGAGTAAATACTGTGGGAAGAAATAGCCAGGGAATTGTTATGGCTAGGCTTGTATAGGCCCTAGGGCCAATAGTCTAGTACCAACCTATGAACCTTAGTGGAAGTGTGGTGCGAGCATCCTAAGATGTTCACTGTCATATTAATCATGTAAGTAGCTGTTATCACTGGAGTTTACTGCTAGTTTCCTTCTGCACTAGCAGTTCAATCTCCCTTTTAGTAATGCTGGCTATGAGGAGATCTATCATGTCTTGTACTTTATTTGCCAAAAAGAAATTGCTCTCTGTGGCCCCTGACTTTATACTGACATCCTCAAGACAGCAGAATATAGCAGACTTATCCTGTTTTTTCATGCTATTAGCACATTTTTATACTGCAACAGCATATTTTTATAACATTTTAGTTACTTAAATATTTGTTTACTGGGTAAATGGGCTTGTCTACAGACCATATCATATGCACTGAGCTGTTTTCAGGGAAAAAGTGGTGCAAGGTTCCCTAGTGGCAAAATCCCCATTCTACATTATTGATAGAACATTTTCTAATTAGGTAGCTAAAGATACGATTAGTTCCATTTTTCATCATATTTTGTTTTATTCAGTCCCTGAACATTCTACGTTATCTCTCAAGCCCTTTTAACAGGCTATTGCTTTTGTGGTCCCTTAGTCTCCAGCAACCTATAAACCTAAACAAGCTTGACTTGACTCTAATTCATAAGAATTTGTATGGGGTAATTAAAGTTCCTCCAGATCCTCCCTTCTGAATCAAACTGTTCCTCTGATTATTTGCTTACTTCATATTAAGTCACTCGCAAATATTTTTTTTGTCAAGCATTTCAACTCAGTTTGACCTTATTCACCCTGCTGATGCTTGTGGTTGACTTTTCTAACAAATTTGTATCGGAATGACCTCATAATTCAAACATGAAAACATGCATCCTAGTTTAATATATCACATTTCTCATGAATTTGAAGCATTCCTCTGGATAATACAGGTTTCTTCAGTTTTCTGAATAATGCATCATATGTTTCAACTCAAGAATAAATCAATCTTGAAAACATTACTTTTTTAACTTAATAAACTTTAATAAAAAAAATGATGTATGTTTATTTTGTAGCAGTTTGATTAAAATTGTTTGATAAGAATATTTCTGAGGGAATAAAAGAAAAGGTAGAATAAGCAATGTTTAGGTACAAAAATGTGTATGCACGCAAAGATATTTAACAAGCATCCTGTGACTAGGTGGCTGTCCCTATCCCAAATCTTCCACCCTGTAATATTGAGTTTCATCTACCTTATAGCCATGTTGTACTAAGGTCACATGTATGCACAGTTATACAGGACCAGGTGTCTAGCTTGCATACACAGAGGTTTGTTTGTGAGGATGCACATGAAAAAATGAGAAAGAAGAAGGAAACTATATTAAATATGATATAGCCAGGTTTAACCCAGTGGCCCACTCCACCATAGTTCCTGTTCCCACTCTGCCATGCTAGTACCGGTTGTCCTGCAATTTATAAGTAGTTTTTCAAACCAAATGTCAAATGTCAGAACAGGCAACATATCTTATGATCTTAGAATTACCATGAGAGAGAGAGAGAGAGAGAGAGAGGTGAAGTATTTGATTTGAAGAAGATTCACAGCTTGATTTCTCCTTTTAAATAAATATCCAATGTACCTGATTTAAGGATGAGCAGTCTACATAGTCTGTGCATTTAACCTGCCATTCTCTGGCATGTCCTCTATACTCTGGATGAAAACTGAATAATAACTTGCATAAAATGTATTGTTTACTACCTAGAACAGACTGACATTTCTAAAGGGCATACCGTCTGTCTGTTTGAATATTCCTTTTTCCTGAGACCACCAGAAGCTTTAGATAACATTAGGGTGTGAAGCATAGTTTTCAGCCAGGCTGGAATACTGTATCTTACAGTACTGAAAGCAGATAATGAAGACATCAGGTAATGTGTAAACAGCACCTATGTGGTCATGTACATGCTTCTCACCTGTGTAACTCCATTTTCCTTGTCAGTTCATAGTCCCTATCCCTTTTATAACCTCTGTCCTCCTCTATTCAACTTACCTTTCTGCCACTTCTCCTTCACTTCTTTCCTATCTTAAACCCTGCTTTACATTTCAATTTCTTTCTGACCTTCCCACGTTATCCATCTCCATCAAATATCCCTCTACCACTGTCTTATAACCAGGTTCTTTGTCATCATGTGCCCTAGTATTTTAACCCCAGTATCCTTTTCTCATCAGCTGCACAATTCCTCTTTCCTTCTTCTAGCTTTAACTATGATCTACCTACCAAATAATGTTTCACACTGTTTACCTCACTTTTATTTATTCCTAACATCCATACTGTAACCCACCTTACCCATGTCTTATAAATCATATCTAATGTCTGCTTCTCACATATATTGCACATGAACTGTTTACATACTAAATGTTTTATACTTTGAATTTAATATCATGTATAATACCACCACAAAATAAACAACTGTTTATCTCTGTATAGTGTCACTGCAGAACAATTACCTGTTTGTATCTAGATTTCTTAAGAACTATCTATGTAATGTATATTTGTAAAAAAAATCATTTTGTCATAGATTCATAGGTTCATACATGTGTGCTTTTAAACCTAGCCTTGCATTCCAAATCTCTGACAAGGGGCTTGGGTGATGAAACAATTACAAACAGGGCCCTGGGAGGCTGCCATTACAGACATAGTTTCCAAATCATGAGTAACTTAAATGTATCTGCTGGAGCTTTTCTGCATGAACCTGTGCTGAAAATGGGTTTTGCCTAGTCAGATTTTTCCAATAAACAATGATAAATAAATAAATAAATAAATAATCCTTGAAAGAAGAGAAAGGAGAAAATTCTAGCCACTTTTTAGATTCACTCTTTTTGTGAAGTCCAGATTTTTTTACTGTAGTAGGTCATTTCCTTTATCATCTGGACCTTACATTTTTGAACCATTCCCTCAGCTCTCTATGCCCTAGATTTAAGTTCTGCTCAACATCTGTTTAACAGAGTAAAACTTTTTTTACAGAGATTCAGTGTATAACTGGAAAGGCTATCCAGGTTACAAAGTAATTTGAAGGGCATCAGTTAGAAATTATACAGGATTGCTTAGCAGAAATAATAATGCCACTACTCTTGGTCACAGATCTCTCTCCCATGTATCATGTTCAGCAGAGTCATTAAATGTAGCAATTAAGGATACTATTAATAAATTAAATAATGGACATTCCTGCCTTGTGCCAAATATCATTTGAAAATTCATTGTAGAATACTGATTTGACATGGGCAGAGGAGTTCCTGTGTAAACTTCTAACCCACATAAGTTTCTAAACACAAGTCAGCAGTGAGTTATGTAACTCATTACCTTCAATACTTCAAACATATTGCACCAATGCATGCTAGTAAAATGCCTTCTGTGCATTCCACAAAACCAACTGCCATATATGTATTGTCCCAGTAGAGCCAAAGACTGCATTTCAGACACTCCAGTTATGTCCACTAGATTTGTTTTCTTGGCAAAGCCAACTTGTCATTTGATAAGCAGGGAGATATAGACCTTGTGTTGCTCATAAATGGTTTATCAAGTATCTTAGCCTATTGTTTACGCAATGAGATATGTCAGGACCCCAGCAAAGATGTAGAGTTTTTGTTCATCTCAAGAATCAGAATGAATTTGCATTCTATAAAGTACTGCAATTGATTTAAATATGTTAACACAATTTATGCAGGTATGTAGCTAGCAATTAAATCAATTGTCTGTACAAAAATAACAGAAAAGCCATTAGTGTCGGTCGAGAGGTTTGTTTAGTTTGAGCCACCTAAATACCTGATTAATCTTTAGTTCTGTCAGCAGTTTTTCCAAAACTGTTTGACTAGTGTCAAAAAGAGTCAGAATTTGTAAGACCATAGATAGTCCAGTATATTAAATATTGCCTTCAGAGATTAAATGTTAATTATATAATGTATTATAAAGCTATACCAGGAAAGAGATAATTTTCTTGTGGTGTAGCACAAGTGTATATCCTCAAACCCAAGGTCCATGACACTTATACAGCACAGGTGTATAACTTGTTTTTTTCCCCCTTTCTCCATTACCCGCCACCCTACCATCCAATATAGCCATTTACTGTACTGCATTATATTTCAGAAATTGTCATCTACTCATTTCTTATATTTAATTTGATAGAGCAGAATGTGATCATTGTCAGGAATCCTGACAGTAGTTAATAATTTTTTCGTTGATAAGTGTTTTTAATTTAAAATTTATTGAAATATAGTGTTTCTATTTATTTATTTATTTATTTATTTATTTATTTGTTTATTGTCGTTTTGTTTTACAGATAGTCTTCCCCTTAACAGCTTGGTAATGATCTCCCTGCGGACAAGCTTCTTAGCTGAAAATCATAGTTGTTAGTAACATCATACAGACTAGGAATGATCATAAAAGGACCATATTAATCACTACATTGTGTATTTTGAATTGCTGGTGTACTTATCAAGCTTCCTTTCACATGTATCCTTGCAGAAAAGAGATTTAAATCTCCCCTGTGAGAGAACGACAAATGTTACTATTTGCTTGCTGCACTACCCCCTTTTGTATTTGGGGGGGGTTCCTTAAACCATCATTAAGATAAATATTATTGTCTTTCATTGAGCACCATCTCAATCCTAACTTATACAAAACATTCAGTGATAAACAGTCTAACATGAATTGACTTTTAAAATGTATTGTACTTAGAACTCTGACATCCTCAATTTATTCCTTATAAAGATGATATTGATCCTTAACCAATTATAAACAGAGATAATAATTAAGATAATGTAGTCATGTACTTTCAATTTGAAACAATAAGTTTCAATTAGAAACAATAAGTTAATGAAACGTAAAGGAGACTCTCTATGCATCGCTTTTTATATTAACATACCCTAGATTATTTCATAATTTAATCTCCTCACAAGCAATGTTCCACATTTCAAAATTGGTCAGATTCCATATATAAAAGTTGTGCATCTACATCTCTGTCCCTACTTATTGGGACCACTTACAAAATTACACATTGTAAAATTTCAGCAGCACTACAATGTATACAATGTATACAGTTCACATGTTGTGGTACTGCAATAACAGGAGAATGATTTCCCACATCCCTGAGAGGCTTAATTTCTCTAAAGGTTTTACCCGTGTATCATTCTGGCATTAGAAGCTGAGCAGTCACATCTCACATTTAACTAGTGTTTAAAACCCTTAATAGATTTTTATATCTTATTGACATGGACTCCATTTTATACATTTATATGTCACAGAATCATCTCTGAAATGGATTCCCGTCAGTTACAAGGCACAATGTAATGAATATTCCATGCTGTTTTGTATGGGAACACCAATCTTTGCAGTGAAATACACTTAAAATCACTCCAAAATATACCAGTTCTTAAAATAAAGTCCCACAAATTAGAAGAGAAATCACTGTAAATGGATACAAAGTAAAGAATGTTCTTTTCCTGAAGTTGCCTGACTTACATCTCTCAATGTGATATTTCTTTTTATACATGCAACTGATTTTTTTTTTACTTTCAACTAACAAATATTCACTATAACCTTAGTGGACTAATTTCAAAAATAAATGGTCCTTTATAAGTTCATAATTAGTCTCTCTGGTGGTATTCCTTTTAGCTGTCAGGCCCTCACTACATTGTATTGCACTCAAGAGGTGAGGGGGTGTTGACATTTTGTCAGTAAAAAAGTAGCTGCCATTTGTGTGGTAATATCAACTCACTCATGCCATCTACTAAACGTACACCCTAATAGGAAACTTGCCTTTTTAGCTACCTCTGTAATAAAGGAGAATCCCCTTTGATTATCTTGCTGGTGTTCAAAAAATTTATGAAAATCAATCCATATTATCTTTAGATGTAAACATGAGATCATTAGTATATAAGATACATCTGATAAAGAGAATGTGGTTAGACAGATTAAAATCGGCTTAAAAAATATTGGCATGTATAGGTGCAAAACATGCACCCATTACTCTACTCTTTTTTTGTAAATAAATCTTTCCATTGAAAACAAAATAATTAATGGTAGAGATATAAGTGAAGCAAATTCAAAACAAAGCCAGCATGGAGACCATTACTGAAAATTCATGACAACAACACAAACCTAACTTGTGCAGAAATGAAGTGTATACTGACTTGACATCAACCACTGCCCAATACAAGCTTTGTTTCCACTTAATAGTCCTAATTTGTGCTAGAAAGTACCTTGCATCCCTAATACAGAAAGGTGATGCAGTAACATAAGATTACACAAAGAAAAAAAGTAATATTCCTACACGTTAACTTTCAGTGTCTTTCACAGAGACCTTTGATCAACCCAATGGCTCTTCAGTGGACTTGTGGATCTAAAGTAATACACAGAATAGGAATCCACTACATTTTCCACATGAAACTACATATTCATTCACCTGTATTTATGTAGTTTTATTTCATAACTGCATTCCTGGACACATCTTGGAACCTTTGTAAACCATGAAGCAAGGGATGCGCATGACAATGCATAACCCCAGTTAGTCAATATTTATGAATATTTGTATACTAAAATGCATGCAATATAGTCTCTGGTCATTTCTTCATTCATGGGTGTGCTGTGCAAGTGGGGATTTAGAATAAAGCCCTCTATTCTTGGGGAATATATGTGTTTATATATTTTTTCCTGAATCTGTTGAATAGAATGAAAAGTGCTTTAATGAAGAAACAAAATTCTTACTAAAAATATATATTTTTAGAAAACAGATATATTTCCTCCTAACCTGGACACAGGCTTAGTTTAAACATCTAATGACTAGGTAACCTGTGAAAAGGATAAATAATCTTGCCTTACCATAGGTTCATAGGTTCATAGGTTAGTACTAGGCTATCAGCCCTAGGGCCTATACAAGCCTAGCCATAACAATTCCCTGAATATTTCTTCCCACATTATTTACTTTCCTGGACCCCTGTCTAGCAGGGCGACTGACGTGATCCCTGGGGTGAATTTCCTTTCTCCCATCCAATTGTCAAGGTTCCTCTTGAAGAGGTCCAAAGAGGCACTCTGCTTGACATGTATGGGCAATCTATTCCAGAGTCTGGGGAGTCTCTGGGTCAGGAACCTATCCCTCCAACATGTTTTGTTTATTGTGATGACAAGGTTTAGATCCCTGGAGCGTGTAGCTCTGAGGGATTGGGATTTCTTTAAGTGTAGTATGTCCAACAGCTCTGGGTTTGACATGGCCTTGTATGTTAAGCAGAGATCGCCACTGAGTAGACGATATGCGACAGAGTATAGCTGGAGTTTTTTAAGGCGGTCAGCACAGGGCATCTGCTTTAGGCCTGTGATTCTTTTAGTGAGGTATTTCTGAGGCCTTTCCAGTTGTTGCAGATGTCTTGAGAGGTACATACCAAATGGGGCATTGTATTCTATAATGGGTCTAATGAGGGATGAGTACAGTGGGACAATGACCTCCTTTTTTCTGGATGAAAAGCCCTTTGTGATGAGGTGTGCCACATAGAAGGATTTCCTGACTGTTGTGGCGATGTGGTTATCGAAGGTGAGACCACTGTCCACCTGTGTCCCTAAGTCTCTTATCACACTTTCTGTGTTTAGTGTACTGCCACCTATATGGTAATTCATGGATACATGTTTTTCCCAAAGGGGATAACAATACATTTCTTGGCATTGAGCTTGAGCCCATGGCTCTGGCACCAAGCATCTGTTTCTGTAAGGCCCTTTTGTAGAGTATCCACATCATTTGGGGATTCAATAATGGCTCCCAGTTTGCAGTCATCTGCAAACTTTGTTAGCCAGAGTCCCTTAGTGTTGACCTGTACTTCAGAGAAGTAGATGTCTAACAAGAGCGGCCCCAGGACTGAACCCTGAGGTACTCCACTTGTCACTTGTCTGGAGCTGGATTTGGAGTCTGCTACTTTTACAGTGTGGGTTCTATCAGTAAGCCATTTAGCAACCCATTGGGTGACATAGGGATTAATGCCCAACTTAGTAAGTTTATCTATGATTCCAGAGTGGGGGATGGTGTCAAAGGCCTTGGCAAGGTCTAGATAGGCTGTGTGGACCACCTTACCCTTGTCCATGGCTCTGGAGACTGATTCAAAGAAGTCAATCAGGTTCAGGAGACAAGATCGGCCCTTCACAAACCCAAACTGGGTGGGGTCCAGTGTTTGAAGGTTGCCAATGTCTTTGTTTATAAGTTCCATGATAATACGCTCCATGGCCTTGCAGATAAGGCTTGTCAGACTGATGGGACGGTAGTTTCCAGGATCCAAGGTGGATCCCCTTGTGGATTGGGATAACTATAGCTCTGCGCCACTCAGTGGGCACGAAACCTGAGGTGAGGCTATGATTAAACATGACACTTAGGTGAGGTGCCAGTTCATATTGTAGTTCATGTAGTACACAGCCCGGGATGTCATCTGGTCCCATGGATGCTGTATTCTTGGCTTTAGAGAGTGCGTTTTGTACCTGTGTGGCCGTTATTACTGGAATTTGGCAATCTTCCGGTATTGAGATGGGCCATTTAGGGGGTGAAAGTGGGGTGAAGTTGGCACTGAATCGATCTGCCAGGATATTGGCAATATCCTTCGGATCAGTATATTTAATGCCATTCTGTTTTAGCTCAGAGCAGATCTGAGCATTGCCATTTAGATTCTTGACATAATTATAGAATGCTTTCTGGTTGTCTTTGGAATCTTTGGCAATTTTATTTTCGTAACTAGCTTTGGAGGATTTTATGAGGCATCTCAGTTTCTTACTGAGGCTAGTAAGGGAGTTTTTGCATCCTGGGATTTTCCTCTTTTCTGCAAAAGTTTCTTCCTTTTGTTGTAAAGTTTGTTTATGGCAGGGGACCACCAGATTGGCTTCCTTTTTGGATGAGAGCATTTTGGTTCTATTTGGGATGGCACGATTCATGCATGAGTGGATGTGCTCGTACAGTGCCGTAGTGTAGGATTCAGCAGTTGAACTTTCAGTTCCCGTCTGCATGGGTGTCATGAAGTTTGTCACTTCTGACTTGAGTAGCATGAAGTTGGCTTTAGAGAAGTTTTTTATGGTGGTTTCTTTACTGGGGGGTTGGGGGTGGGATGTGGATGTTAAGGGTGATTAGCTTATGGTCAGACCTGACTAATGAGGGGGTGACCATAGGTATGGAGCATTGATTTCCCATGTTGGTAATGACCAGGTCTAGGATATTGGAACCCCTGGTGGGACTATGGATTAGTTGATCCAGGGCGTTGGAATTTATGAATTCTAAGAACCGTTGCGCAAAGGTGTTGGGACATGAGTAGTTTTCCCAGTTAATGGCAGGGTAGTTAAAATCACCCAGTATTAGGGTGTTTGGTTCTATCTTAATATTTTCCAGTATGTTTAGAAAGGTGTAGTGAGAATCTTGGGGTTTGGTGGGGGATCTGTAGCAAGCTACAATTTGGATTGCAGTCTTACCTAGTGTTAGTTGCACTTGGAGAATTTCAGACACATTGTGTTGGCCAACTAGCCTGGTGGTGTGAATATCCTTGGTGAATATTGACACTCCTCCACCTTTAGTGTTTCGGTCCTGGTTTGGTGGCCGAAAAGTGTGGTAAGAGTTGTAGCCTGGCATTGCAGGGGTGCTCTCTGGAGCCTTGAACCAGGTCTCAGTTACTGCACAGATATCGATGTTCTCCATTTTTAGGAGTGCCTCGAGAGAGTGCATTTTGAGGTTTAGACTTCTAGCATTGAGTAGCATTACCTTCAGATTTTGCATGCTTGTACCTGTTATGGTGGTGGTTTTGTCCTTTGAAGTTTGCCTAAAAAAGGCACTATAGGGGTGGCAAGAACCTTAGCCAGTAACCTGAATCCCAGGGGCGACAGGTGCAGACCATCTCTGGCAAAGCATCGTGGTCTGTCAATCATGTCATCCCAGGCAGACAGATACTGGATCCCCTTTGAATGACACCATAAGCTTAGCCAATTGTTGAAGTCAATCATTTTATCCTTATATTGTGGTATCATTCTGGGCGAAGGCAGGATGCTACTCAGGGCTAGGGTCATACCTGCCTGGGCCACATGATCCAAAGAGCTCTTCCATGTCTCTTTTCATGTAGTCCAGGGAGGTACGTCTCAAGTCATTCACTCCAACATGGACAATGACAGAGTCATATTTGTACTTGTTGTGGAGTGACTTGAGTGCATGCGTTATGTGGCGGATCCTGGCACCCGACAGGCAGCTGACTGTAACTTTCTCCTTATTCAACCTGGTGAGAGGGACATCAGTGTGCCGGACTATAGAGTCACCTATGACTAAAGTGTTAGGTACATTGTCTTGCCTTAGGGGCTGTTACTGGGTGGCACACTGGTGTTGTGAACTATGTGACACATTGGTTGTGATTGGTGTTTGTTTGCGTTTCAGCTTCAGAGGTCTTTGTTGCTTGGGCAGGTTACAGTTAAGGGCCTCTGCATATGTGGACTTAGTGTTGCTATATGTGGGTGTTGGTGGTGCAGGTTTAGAAGTTACTGGAATAGCACAGTTACTGGAATAGTGGAATTCTGTCTGTGAAACCAGGGGCATCAGTTTGAGAAAGGACATAGACTATGGAAAGCTATGTGAGGACAAGAAAGACAAAACACCTTTTGTTACTGTTATGGAGAACCTATGACAAAAATGAAAGGAGTGACCTCATAAGATATGTGTGTTAGTGTGAAAATGTATGTGTATATGAGTAGGCTGGAGGACTGGAGACACATCATGGCTGGCTGACCTCTTCTATGCAAGTGTTGAGGCATGCTAGTATGATGCCACTTTGGATAAGAAGATTGCGCTTCACATTGCTATCAGTCTCATCTCTAGACTAATAGCCTTTGTCTGGATGCATTATTTAGGGTATCTAATGAAGGGCCACAGTTCTGAAGTGGGTAACCAACTGGCAGCTTCAGGTTCATGGGATTTCTGTGCTGGATGCCTTTGGATGGATTCCTGGTTAAAAATTGTAATAAACAGATTTATTAACCTGTGCATATAAATTAATTCTCTAATTATTGTTTCTTTTCAGGGTGACATTGGTCCACAAGGAAGAGTTGGCCCAGTGGGGCCTCCTGGAATTGGTGAACCAGGATCACCAGTAAGTAATTGTACAATAAGTCGAATTGTGTATTATAAATGCACTGTGTTATTAACCTGTTCTCTGTCCTAAGTAGTTATTTTATTAAATGTATTTAGTTTGACAACCTCAAAATAAGAACTAGAGACTATTGTTTCTTTCTGCATTATAGTCTAACTGAATTCCTTTATTGTAACTAACTACAAGACAAAAGAATGGTTTATAAGTATCTGTATGCTTCTATAAGCAGTGATAACACATACACATATCCACACATCTGTATTTGTTGTTTTGAGCATACTGTACTTAACAAAGACACTATTTAATAGTTGTATACTTTGAAATCCTTTCTGAGTTGTATTGTAGCAGGGTTAAGAAGAAGACAATAATGAATTGCAGGTTAAAAGGATGGTGTGGTTACAGGAACACAGAGAGATAGGGCATCCAGGAACATATCAGGAAGGATGCTTCTATATACTAAGAGGATCAGCTGCATGTAACTTTGGCATGTATTTAGGAAGAAATTGTAGGATTGTATCACCAAAAGAGCAATGGTAAACTAAAAACAGACAGTGAACAATCTGAAT
>NC_056738.1:64772897-64807897 GCF_019279795.1 Protopterus annectens
GGCTTGCTCATGGGAAAATATGAACAAAAATATGTTGTTTTGTAAAATGTGTTTCAAGGTAAACTTTTCAGTAAGATGATTTGTAGTTATTTGGCATTTAGTCTAATTGGGTAGAACCCTAAAGATAGTGCAACATTTGCTGAGGATCAAGAATAGATGTCTTTGCTTTGTAGCAAATCCACACTGATTTTCACAATACACAGCATAGTTTAAAAGTTTTTTTAGTATAGTGCTGCCACACTTAGTGTACTTTTAAAATGTCCACAACTAATAGGAGATAATAAGCTATCAGGACTTATCTTGAACAAGAAGTGACAATAAAACAGTGTCTTCAAGAAAGTAAAGGAGTAGTAGGAGTGAATTCCAAATAATATTATGAAGTAAGAAACTCATGACGGAGGTGCACTAGCATACCTCATCAAAAATCTGGACAAAGTCCCATGAAAAAAATAGGAATTTCAAGACAAAAATCTGGATGCTGATTAGTATAAAATGTCCGTGCCTAATAGTGTAGCCCCACCTCCACCCCAATAGGTTTGTGGGATACCACCAGGACTGTTACACTGTTTTTGCACACTGCAGTCTTAAACCAGTTATAAGTGTCCCTTGAGTTCCTAAGACTGCAGTAGGAAGAATTTCCGTTCTGTATCCTTCTCTTATAAAAATGATTTCTCCTGTTTTGCTTTCTAATCTAACTGCAGCTAATCTTGCCAATTTAAATGGATCTGATTGGGCCTTAAGAGGCATACACAGCAGTTGGTTTATTGATAGAAAATGGAGCCAACACTGTAAGTAGAAGGCTGCATTAGACATGGTAGAGTAAAGATGCTACAGAAGTTGCTACAAGGAGACATTAAACCATTAACATATTCACTAAATAATGCTCAGACAAGGATTTATGTTTCATAAACGAAATACGTATGTGTGTGCATGTGTGCATTTTTTCCATTATACACCTTTTATTTTTGCATTGTCACATACATCCCACCTGTCTGATTTTGTAACTGTTTTTAGTGCTGTTGGGCTTGTATCCTACCTCTCAACTGTCTCAAATTTGGTGGAAAGTATTGCTTTGGAGCTCAGTATAAGAGGATGCCATGAATTCCCAACTGGTCTGTTTAAAATATAATTTATTTTTCATCTTAGTCTTACTTCCTGCTTGTTTGGTGACATTGTCACACAGCACTGTCATGCCCTGTTACATCATCGACATACAAGGACAAATATGATGATGCCAGTGGTGTTACAAGGAAGAGCAGTAAACAGAGGAAGTTAAACTATTAAATTGTCCACGGTTCTAGGAGCATGCATTTATTTATTTTATTTATTTTACATTTGTTGACCGGGCTAGTCCAACTGGATACATGTCCATTTTCAGTAGAGGCCCGGGGAGATAAGCTCCAAAATAAAAATATATTATTAAAAAATTTATTTGACATTTACAAATGTTATTATAGTCTGCCATCTGCGTGGTATGTTAGCATACAGACAGCTTGTTCGTAAAGTCATTGGGGTTTCTTGGAGAGGCACTGAAATGTGCTACAAAAGTAGAAAGCTGGATAAACTTAATGGTGTAGTTTTGTTCATTTGCTAATGTATACATAATGTACTCCTTGCTTGCTTTAAATATATTGGTTTGGGTACATTCTTGGATTTATTAATATATGTATTTTTGTGCTTGCAGTTATATGTTGCTGTCTTTGTTTTATATAATTTTTGTTAAATTTTCTTGAAAAAGTACCTTTGGGACTATCAAAAATGTTAATACTTTGTTAGAATAAATTAAACTTTGTGTGCATATCGTAGTGGTTGAAAGGGAATTAATGGCAGAAAATGCCGTTTAGTAGGAATCTGATATAATTAATAAGGACTTTTAATGTTTAATAGCTAAATTTTTTGCCTAGAAGTTGCTGCTTGTATTCTTAGGATTATGAGGAATGATTGCAGCATTTCTGGAGCAAGAGATGAAATATAGAAGCTTGTGCTAGTTAACTAATGACATAATGGAATAACACTTTGAAAATAAGTTGTGGAGGCTTGTTTGCCCTATTGTTATCGCATCTGTTTGGCACTCTTATAATGCTTTAGTTATAAAAATGTACCCCTAGAATGGTTCATCTATTTTTCAAATCTTTTTTCTTCTTTGTGTTTTGATTGTGTATCACTTATGACCACTATTTAAAATCTGACCTCTGGCCAGCTTTGTGTTTGTTGTGGCTTTCTTTTTTGTGTCACTCAGTGATTTTTAGTGCGTTGTGTCACTCAGTGATTTTTAGTGCATTGTGTCACTCAGTGATTTTTAGTGCATTGACTAGGAATTAAATGCTTTGCTGAGCCTGGTATGTGAGTTGTTAAAACAAACTTAAGTAAGTTGTTTATATGCAGATATTTCCTTACTGCAGTCTTCTGTTGTATTTCCATAAATTGTTACTGGTTGTAATTTTCTAGAACTAGTTCTTAGTTAAAAATGTCTAATGCCAGATGTCATCAGCTTAGTTGCTGCCACATTTTAACAATAAAACTAGAAGTTTTTGAGATAAGCTTTTACTTGAGGAGTATGCTTGCTGAGAGTCAGGACTGAAGTAAGAACAGGGTCAATCTCAATCTGCATCTCTGCCCAAATTTGCCCCCCCCCCCCTTATCTGGTGCATGCATTTATCCAGTGCTATGTGTTGTTTTTGGGCTCCCTAATGAGATATCAGATGTCAGGACTTGATTTACTGAGTCCTGAAAAACTGAAAAAGAAGACAGAAAATATAGGAGAAGAGCAAACAACAAACATTGTTTTTATTTATTTATTTATTTTTTGCAGGAGAACATGTAGTTAACTGTCATAAAGGTTCTCATACAGTTATAAAGGTTTAAGCTATGTTTTGCTTTATTTTTATAGGGACCACAAGGACAGCAAGGCATCCAAGGAGAAAGAGGCGCACCAGGTGAAGGTCTTCCAGGACCAAAGGTAATATATGTGCAGGATGAAAAGTATGCCAGCTGTCCAGAAATAAGAACGAATGGCAAAATCACTGCAAGAAGATGTGTATGTTAGTTCACTTGTGCATTACATTCCTATAAGACAGACTGGGGTCTGAGGGTAACATATGGGGGAGTCTATCAGTACCCAGTAAATCAAACTGTCAGTCATGATGGCACATTGTTCAGTCACTAGCCCAGGGTTAAGGTCATGAACACAGTGAAGAAAGAAACATTCTGAATGCAATGATGGAAGTGGTATCAACACATGGAGACAGATGTGTTAACCATTTTTGTAATTTAAAAATTTTAGTTTTTTTTCCCCATGAAAAAATAGTTTAATTAGCAGACTGCATTGCGAGAATGCTGCCTGCACTGTTCACATAGAACATTTCCATTATTTTGTAATCCTACCTCTTTGTTAAGTAGAGAGTGCAATTCTTTTTTTTTTTTTTTGGTTTTGTTAACAAAGTGCTATCACTGGCATTAATAGCATAATAGTCAACCTAATAAAACCATGAGATGCATAATCCAATGTATAATGTAACTACAGGATAAATATTCTGTTGTATTTTTTATTGCATTTTTGCAATAAATTAATGGATATAGTCTTCTTCTTCTTCTTTCGGCTGCTCCCGTTAGGGGTCACCACAGCAGAGTAACTGTTTCCATTTCTTCCTGTCCTCTGCATCTTGCTCTGTCACACCAACCAAATGCATGTCCTCTCACACTACATCTGTAAACCTTATCTTAGGCCTTCCTCTTTTCCTGTTACCTGGCAGCTTCATCCTTAGCATCTTTTTCCCAATATACTCTGCATCCCTCCTCAGCACATGTCCAAACCAGCATAATCTTTGGCAAATCTGGCTTTGTCTCCAAACCTTCCAACCTGGGCTGACCCTCTAATATACTTATTCCTAATCCTGCCCATCCTCATCACACCCAGTGCAAATCTTAACATCTTCAACTCTGCCATTTCAAGCTCTGACTCCTGCCTTTTTGTCAATGCCACTGTCTCCAACCCATATAACATAGCTGGTCTCACTACCCTCTTGTAGACCTTCCCTTTTACTCTTACTGGCACCTGTCTGTCACAAATCACTCCTGACACTCTTCTCCACCCACTCCATCCTGCCTGTACTTTCTTCTTCACCTCTCTTCCACACTCACCATTACTCTGAACTGTTGATCCCAAGTATTTAAACTCATTCACCTTCACCACCTCTACTCCTTGCGTCCTCACCATTCCTCTATCCTCCCTCTCATTCACACACATATATTTTGTCTTAGTCCTGCTGACCTTCATTCCTCTTCTCTCTAGAGCATATCTCCACCTCTCCAGGGTCTCCTACACCTGTTCCCTACTCTCACTACAGATCACAATGTCATCTGCAAACATCATAGTCCACGAGGCCTCCTGTCTGATCTCGTCTGTCAACCTGTCCATCACCATTGCAAAGAAGAAAGGGCTCAGAGTTGATCATTGATGTAATCCCACCTCCACCTTAAACACATCCCTCACTCCCATCGCAGACCTCACCGCTGTCACACTACCCTCGTACATATCCTGTACCACTCTTCCATACTTCTCTGACACTCCCGACTTCCTCATACAATACCACATCTCCTCTCTAGGCACCCTGTCATATGCTTTCTCTAAATCCACAGACACAATGCAACTCCTTCTGACCTTCTCTGTATTTCTCCATCAACACTCTCAGAGCAAACATCGCATCTGTAGTTCTCTTTCCTGGCATGAAACCATACTGCTGATCACTAATCATCACCTCCCTTCTTAACCTAGCTTCCATTACTCTTTCCCATAACTTCATGCTGTGACTGATCAATTTAATCCCTCTGTAGTTACTACAGCTCTGCACAACACCCTTATTCTTAAAAATCGGTACCAAAACACTTTTTCCTCAGGCATCCTCTCACTTTCCAAGATTTCATTAAACAATCTAGTTAAAAACTCCACTGCCATTTCACCTAAACACCTCCATGCTTCCACAGGTATGTCATCTGGACCAACAGCCTTTCCGTTCTTCGTCCTCTTCATAGCTATCCTTACTTTCTCCTTGCTAATCCACTGCACTTCATGATTCACTATCTGCACATCATCCAACCTTCTCTCCCTCTCATTTTCTTCATTCATCAGCCCCTCAAAGTACTCTTTCCATCTGCTCAACACACTCTCTTCGCTTGTGAGTACAATTCTCTCATTATCCTTTATCACCCTTACCTGCTGCACATCTTTACTAGCTCGATCCCTCTGTCTAGCCAATCGATACAGGTCCTTTTCTCCCTCCTTAGTGTCCAACCTTTTATACAACTCTTCATACGCCTTATCCTTAGCCTTCGCCACCTCTCTCTTTGCCATGCACCTCATCTCCTTATACTCTTGTCTACTTTCTTCATCTCTCTGACAATCCCACTTCTTCTTCGCCAACCTCTTAATTTTGAACCTGGTAAATCAGGTGATACAAATGGAACCTTTTTCTAGCCATAACATGAAAGTATTAAAAAATAAACAACTATGATCACAGTAGAATAAGATCATAGAGTAGGATTTCTGAAAACTGTTTTCATGGCAGACTGTAACCTGCAGTGTGTGAACAGGATGCACAGTGGGCCTAATTGCTTTGCTCTGGCTTACCCAAGAAATTAACACATTAATGTATTCACTGTAGTGAAACAATAAGCTCTGTTCTGTGTAACAGCTAGCCCTGCCAAATGGAATGCATAGCAAGGGTATGTCACAGTGTCACACAAACAGTGCATTACCCCAGTCCCCTTCACAAACAGAATATAATGAAGTATTTATTGTCTAGAGTTATTCTCTCCTTCCAACCAGCCCATAGAATTGAATCTATGGCCTTTCTTCCCCCTAATATGTTTAAGAATGATATTAAACAGTAATCCCCCCAAAGAAGAACCATTTCTTATGGGCTTCTTCTGACTAACCTCTACTGATGCAGCAATATGCTCACTGGATTTATCATTCCCTTGATTGATGTCTGAGTAAAAGAGTATTAATTGTAAGCCAGTCAGGGCATACACCACTTGAATATTTGTCTGTCTGTTCTCATTTGTCAAGGCCCCAGCAGGGCAATTACACTGTGGTTGTTAATGGCTTTCCCTAAAAACCTAAGCAGAGCAAGCTTCTGCCACCCCATCCATCACAGGCCAATACAGGGCAGTCATGTCCATTCACTCCATAAGTTATTCAGCTACCGAATACCAGGGATCCTTTTCTTCCCAGTTACCATTAGACTCCACACCTCATGTCTTACACCCCACTGACAAAGTAGGTACTAGTTTCAACCATGGTCCCCTATTCCCAGACATTTTATATCCAAATGGATCTTGCTCTCTCCCCTCTCCTTTATCACCTCTATTTTGATGAATGGGCTCAAGAACTTGACCTCTCTTTATTGCCTCAATGTCAAGGGACCCCCCGTCCTCCAAGAAAAGAGGCTGTCTTGCTTATTGCCCCCCAGCAGAGTTTTCATGATGTACACAGCCAAACTCTTCCCCCACTCACTCTACAACATCTTTCCATGTCCACATGAAAGGACATTGGTAGACATAGTTGTTTTCCAGGCCACATATCCTTCAATGATTCCTTTTCATTTTTTTTACATAGAGGCTCTTCTCCTCTAACGTTATCCATGTTTATGTCCCAAACATCTTTTAGATGCTAGTGTCTATGTCATCACCATCAGGAGTGTCAATATTCACCAAGGATATTCACACCACCAGGCTAGTTGCCCAACACAATCAGTCTGAAATTCTCCAGGTGCAACTAACACTAGGTAAGACTGCAATCCAAATTGTAGCTTGCTACAGATCCCCCACCATGCCCCAAGATTCTCACTACACCTTTCTAAACATACTGGAAAATATTAAGATAGAACCAAACACCCTAATACTGGGTGATTTTTAACTACCCTGCCATTAACTGGGAAAACTACTCGTGTACCAACACCTTTGCCCAACGGTTCTTGGAATTCATAAATTCCAATGCACTGGATCAACTAATCCATAGTCCCACCAGGGGCTCCAATATCCTAGACCTGGTCATTACCAACATGGGAAATTGATGCTCTATACCTATGGTCACTCCCTCGTTAGTCAGGTCTGACCATAAGCTAATCACCCTTAACATCCACATCCCACCCCCACCTCCCAGTAAGGAAACCTCCATAAAAAACTTCTCCAAAGCCAACTTCATGCTACTCAAGTCAGAAGTGGCAAACTTCATGACACCCATGCAGACAGGAACTGAAAGTTCAACTGCTGAATCCTACACTAAGGCACTGTACGAGCACATCCACTCATGCATGAATCGTGCCATCCCAAATAGAACCAAGATACTCTCATCCAAAAAAAGGAAGCCGATCTGGTGGTCCCCTGCCATAAACAAACTTTACAACAAAAGGAAGAAACTGTTGCAGAAAAGAGGAAAATCCCAGGATGCAAAAAACTCCCTTACCAGCCTCAGTAAGAAACTGAGATCCCTCATAAAATCCTCCAAAGCTAGTTACAAAAATAAAATTGCCAAAGATTCCAAAGACAACCACAAGGCATTCTATAACTATGTCAAGAATCTAAATGGCAATGCTCAGATCTGCTCTGAGCTGAAACAGAATGGCATTAAATATAATGATCCTAAGAATATTGCCAATATCCTGGCAGATCGATTCAGTGCCAACTTCACCCCCCTCTCACCCCCTAAATGGCCCATCTCAATACCGGAAGATTGCCAAATTCCGGTAATAACGGCCACACAGGTAAAAAATGCACTCTCCAAAGCTAAGAATACAGCATCCATGGGACCAGATGACATCCCGGGCTGTGTACTACACGAACTACAATATGAACTGGCACCTCACCTAAGTGTCATGTTTAATCATAGCCTCACCTCAGGTTTCATGCCCACTGAGTGGTGCAGAGCTACAGTTATCCCACTTCACAAGGGGGGATCCACCTTGGATCCCGGAAACTACCGTCCCATCAGTCTGACGAAAAAGCCATGGAACGTATTATCATGAAACTTATAAACAAAGACATTGGCAACCTTCAAACACTGGACCCCACCCAGTTTGGGTTTGTGAAGGGCCGATCTTGTCTCCTGAACATGATTGACTTCTTCGAATCGGTCTCCAGAGCCATGGACAAGGGTAAGGTGGTCCACACAGCCTATCCAGGCCTTGCCAAGGCCTTTGACACCATCCCCCACTCTGGAATCATAGAATAAACACTAAGCTGGGCATTAATCCCTACGTCACCCAATGGGTTGCTAACTGGCTTACTGATAGAACCCTCACTGTAAAAGTAGCAGACTCTAAATCCAGCTCCAGACAAGTGACAAGTGGAGTACCTCAGGGTTCAGTCCTGGGACCTCTCTTGTTTGGCATCTACTTCTCTGAAGTACAGGCCAACACTAAGGGATTCTGGCTAACAAAGTTTGCAGATGACTGCAAACTGGGAGCTATTGTTGAATCCCCAAATTATGTGGATACTCTACAAAAGGGCCTTACAGAAACAGATGCTTGGTGCCAGAGCCATGGGCTCAAGCTCAATGCCAAGAAATGTATAGTTATCCCCTTTGGGAAAAAACATGTATCCGTGAATTATCATATAGGTGGCAGTACACTAAACACCAAAAGTATGATAAGAAACATAGGGACACAGGTGGACCGTGGTCTCACCTTCGATAACCACATCACCACAACAGTCAGGAAATCCTTCTATGTGGCACACCTCATCACTAAAGGCTTTTCATCCAAAAAAAAAGGAGGTCATTGTCCCACTGTACTCATCCCTCATTAGACCCATTATAGAATACAATGCCCCATTTGGTATGTACCTCTCAAGACATCTCCAACAACTGGAAAAACCACAGAAATGCCTCAATAAAAGAATCACAGGCCTAAAGCAGATGCCCTATGCTGACTGCCTTAAAAAACTCCAGCTATACTCTGTCGCATATCGTCTAGTCAAAGGCAATCTCTGCTTAACATACAAGGCCATGTCAAACCCAGAGCTGTTGGACATGCTACACTTAAAGAAACCCCAATTCCTCAGAGACACATGCTCCAGGGATCTAAACCTTGTCATCACAATAAACAAAACATGCTGGAGGGATACGTTCCTGACCCAGAGACTCCACAAACTCTGGAAGAGATTGCCCGTACATGTCAAGCAGAGTGCCTCTTTGGCCCTCTTCAAAAGGAACCTTGACGATTGGATGGGAGAAAGGAAATTCACCCCGGGGATCATGTCAGTTGCCCTGCTAGACAGGGGTCCAGGGAAGTAAACAGTGTGGGAAGAAATAGCCAGGGAATTGTTATGGTTAGGCTTGTATAGGCCCTAGGGCTGATAGCCTAGTACCAACCTATGAACCTAATCTCTTTCTACAGCTGAATCAACTAAGAAATATCACTTGATTTTTCTTTTTCTGTTTAAAATGGTCATTTCTGCCCTTCAGGGATGACATCCAGAAATTTCAGGGTGTCTTTCCCAGTAGATGACCAGTAAACTGTAGGTTAGGTGTATCTAAGAAAATCTGCCTAGGTTAAATATGCACATTGCCTGTTTACAGGAAGCATTTCTGAAATGAGAGTTCCAACTGCTTAGATCTCTGATTAGATGACACAAGGGATAACTCAACACTCATTGGTCCCCACCTCTGCTACAGTGACTGGAACTCCAAATGGTTAAAAAACTTTTGATAAGAGTTGTAACATTTAATTTAATTTTATTTATTTTACATTTGTTAACTGGGAGTGTCCGACTGAGCCAAAGCCCTTTTTCAGCGGAGGCCTGGGGAGAAAACTTCAAGACATGTAACATTCATACAATCTAACAAAATTTAATTAAAACAAACAATGTTGAATAAAATGAGTATTCTTGGACATTTTTTGGTTTACAATAACTGTTACAGTTCAAATTTAGAGAAAATGAAAAAAAGAGGATATAAGAATTATTTAGATATCGAACATAAAGGCTTTTATCATATTGTGACACAGATTGCAGCATACATTTATTTTTACAAAACTAGATGAAGTTAAAAATTATGTCTCATTGCTCAGGGCCTCTCTTCCTCTAAAATGTATAAGAATGGCACAGACTCAGAGATTAAGTAGTAATCCCCTTCCCAAGGTTAAGTAGTTCTTAGGGGCTGTTTCTGAATACTGTTAAAACAACATTAAAATATGTTAATCTCTGTTACTGGGGTCTTTCGCTCCTTTTACATAAGTGGTGTTGTGTTTTTGTGCACACACATGCATGTATATAGATATTTCTGGTGTGGTATGGGATCTAAGAATTGTATCCATTAGCCTCTAGGATATTGAAGGTATTCCATGGAGACGAAAAGACAGAACCATATGCTGAAAGAGTCCATCTGGTGAGGAAAATGCTGTTTTCTTCCTTAACATCTTCGTCTAGAGAAATTTATTAATTGCCTTTATGTTCACAGTGGAAAGAAGCCTAGCCTTGTCCAATTTTTTTCAGTCAGTTTGTCCACTCATGACATAGGATATCAATCAAATTTAGATAAGTCATTCAATTTTCTGAAATTATTGCAAAACCTAGTTCACCCCTCAAGCTTGGGAGCCAGTATATTGAGGTTGTTCCACTAATTTTGGGAGTCATCTATTAACCCAGGTCTGAGAACTTTCTATATCTCTTCCTTACCTGCTTGACTTTGTGATTTTTCTATTCGGTATAGCTTCAAATTTAGTTTCACACCAAGCATGCTTTCTATGCTATTCTAGATTAGTCTAGTTCTACCAAGTAACTCAAGAAATTCTGAAAATATCTCTTTAGTTCCAAATGAAAATTCTTTTACTTCTTGTTTCTGGGAGTGGGACACTAATAGTGTTGCATCTATTTTAACATCAGGGCCTGTTCTGGGGTCTTGCCTTCGTTTGCAAAGATACTTAAAACAAAAACTCCAGGTTCTTTCCAAAGTTTCAGAGCGTTTAAATGGTATAACTGCTCTGGTTTCCTCTTCCCATGTAGTCTCACCTTATGGTTCACTTTACTTGCTTTTTCTACATTTTCAAAATGCCTTTGCAACTTTGTGATGAGCTTGCCTTTACCAGTGAGCACTAATATAAATACTGCATTCCTGTTTTGAATTATCTGAGGTGAGCATTTTGTTATATGCTCTCTGTTGTGTCTCCTGTGCTCTGTGTGTTCTTTCACTATAGCCATTATACTGCCAGTCCTGGCCCGCAGCTCTGTAAAATTCTCTAGCAGATTTTACAGGGCTTGTTTTCCTCCTCCTCATATATTTCTTTTGATATCTCTAGCAAGCTTAGGAGATACAGCAGTTCAAATGTTATGAATCCACTTGAAACTTGAAGTACTTCTGATGCATCCAATAGAATTCATGAAAGCTGTTAGACACATTTTCTCTCACCCACTTCGTTGGCATTTTGTAATACAGGCTTTAACGTTTCATTAAAGCATTCAGTAGTCCATCTGTTTGAGGGTGGTTTACAGCTGTCCTTAGCAGTTTCTCATGGAAAAGAAAAAGCAGTAATAGTTATTTTGCCGTGGAGCTTGTATTAAATCTTCATAGAGATACTGCCTCAAGAAATGTTGTATAATTTATTTTAGTTTATTATTTATTTGACATTTGTTTATCAGGGTAGTCTGACTGGGTCTACAAAATCCATTTTCAGCAGAGGTCTGGGGAGAAAAGCTCCACATATAGTAAAATACAATACAGTATAATCCAATATAATACAAATGATATTAGAAATGCTATACAAACATAAGTTTAAAGAACATAAACTACTTTAAAGATGCTACAATATATACTACACACCTAGACAATTCTATAGATTTAAAACATTATAGACAATAGTGGTCACAATCACTATATACATAGCTTATGAGTAGATACTGCCCAAAACTAGTGTGTAGGTAGTGCAGTCTGTGACATTGACTGTTGTAGTACATGAAAAAAACAGAATGTTGGGTTCAGTTAGGAAAATAATAGCAAGAAAGTTAGTGATGCAGAAAGATAGTGAGAGAGTTAAGAAGAATAGAGCCATTACAGCCTGAACAGTAGCTTAAGGATATGGTATAGAAGGAGTTAAGAGAGCCTTAGAATCTTGCAGACTGTGAGGGAGTGAAATGTGACAGAGGAGGAGATTTATGGCTAGTGTGGAAGAAGGGGAAGAGCTTAGTCAAGCTTTATGCAGGAGCAGAGCCATGTATTTTTGAGATGATATTTTAAAGAGGCTTTGAAATAGGTAGTATAATCAATGATTAACATGGTATACTTATGACCCTCACTTGATTTTTACAAGTGACCCTACAATGTCCATTTCTATTCTGTTAAATGGGACTTCCATGATAGGCAGGGGTGTCAACTGGCTCTTAAACCTTGAGCTTGGTCCTATTCTTTGTAATTTCGGGCAAACTGCATAACAATGTTCTATTTCCTTCATAATACGATGCCAGTGAGATCTATCTAAAACCACAACTTTTCTCTTAGTCATTGCAAATTGTCCTTCAAAATGTAGCGCTTCTAACTTCATCACCATTTTCCTAGAAAGCCTAAGAATCAACAAGTAGCTCATCTTTGGTAAGTTTACAGAGTTGGTCATTTCTTAGGTCACAGCATGAGTATGAAGCGGGGTTGTACTGTTTCCTTGTTTCCTCATCTGCTCTTAAAGTATTTCTCTCTCTTGCCCTTCTTATTGTATTGACTTCTCACTGGGCCTTTTTGAAACTAACATGGCTCGTCTGAAGGATAACCAAGTCAACCCTGTTTTCATCGGTAGTCTGAAGTGAAGTGAAGGTCATGGCCTCTTCTCCTATAACTATAGCTACTGACGTTTCTCTTTCATCTAGTTTGTCCTCTATAAGAGGTAACTCATAAAAGTAATTTTCTTCCACCAAGGATACTGGTAGTTTTTCTTTCACTCCTTCAGTAGTTTTCTGTACCCTTTGAGTCATGTTTCTGTTTCTAATTCTGCCTCTGCTTTGGTGTAGCAGGGCGACACTTAAGACTTTGTTTAAATTCCCATTTCCCTCTTTCTTGAGTATGAAATTCATCTATCTTTTCCTCTGTGTACACCCACTTCCCTTACAGTATTCCTAAATAAGAGTGCTTTTTTGTAGTCTTCTCGCTGAGATATTTCATTATTTTAACTACAGGTGTCATTTGGCAAGACTGCATCAAATTTGTCAGTCTTCACACTAACTACTTTTATTGTTTTGACAATTCAGTGTCTTTTGACAAAACTCTATCAAATTTGTCTAACCCTTCCAGCCAGAGCCAAATATTAGCTATTTCTGTTTCTTCTAGTCCTATGCCTTTTTTCTTTACTCAGGCTATGCATTTCTGGAAATGTGTCTGGCTGAACTTTTTTCCTCCTCATATCTTCCTTATTGCTTTGAACTGGGGGAAATCCTGGCCAATTGTCATACCATGTTTTAAATTAATACTGAATGTAGCACTTTGCCTGGAAACATTACTGTTTTACGTGTGCTATAGAGTACTCCCTTTTCTCTACATGTCCACAGATTATTTCACTTTTCTGTTTACTAGTTGCATTATGCACGTAGATAATTTGTGATCTAGGGAAGCTGTGCATGTCCTTATATTCACTGCTGCAGTATTCCCAACATATGGGAATCCCCTGCAGTTAAAACCCTATGTACGGCCAGTCTACCAAAGACTCATGTTTCTTTAAAAGTATGCCGAACGTCATCCAAATGCTCCTTGCAGGGCATAAAGTTGATGTTCAGGCCTGCCATAATCAGAACTTCATTGCTGCCATTCCAAACATATCTTTTCAACATCGGTCTGTTTACTTGCATCCATTTTCTGCCAGTTGAATGCACTTTCATTCTCCAGTGACTACTTATGCTTTTTTGATGACTTCTTTGCAGTTGCAGATAAGTGCCCCACTGAGGTTTTTGTTTCTTCTTGTCTTGTTTTGTGCTCCTTGGGTTTAATGTCATCTAGGAAGGATAAATGTCAGTGTGGGAGACAGATTCCCCATAAAGATCACCACAGTAAGTGTCTTTTTTGTCTAGGAGCTTCTCATGACCATAATTCTTGTTCAGTTTGTTGGGCATTCATCCCGAAAACCCTTGGCAATAGACTTTCTGCCCTTTCCTTGTATCTTGAGAACAGCGTCTTAAGCTTCTCGCTAAAGATACAATGGAAAGAATCCCCCACCCTGAGGGTCAGCCATTAGGGAAGAAGAAGGTGAAAAAGGTATGACTGGAATCTTCTGCTGTCCAGCTTCTGCCAGGTGTTTCTCCCAAGGTTGTTACTAACCCAGAGGCTCACCCGGCTGTGTTGTTGATTTCTCTGCTGCGACCATGTTGGAGGCCAGTGAGTATCTGACTGGCAGAATGATCAAAGAGGCTTTGCAGGCACAAAGTGACTGGTAGGCCTTTACTCAGCTGTTTACTGCTTTAATGTCCTTAAAGCCTCCTCAAGGGGTTTTGGTTCCTGCTCCTCCTTGGTCCTCTTCTCCCCTTAAAAGGCCCAGAGAACATGATTCTTCTGAGGATGAGTTGGATTCTAATGATGAATGCCTGACTTACTGTATTCAAATTCCTTCTCCTTTGGACTATGGGTCAGAGGAAGAGGAATCTTTTAGCCCAGATGTCCCTCTTGAGGAAAATTTCTTTGGGGACACACTATCTAGGGTGATGGATTTTTTTTAAGTGGGATTGTGCTCAGGTCTCTGATATCCATAAAAGGTACTATGAGTCACTGCAGTTGGAATCTCCTAAGTCTGCAGCTGTTCCTGCTGTTTTGGCTGCTTTGCTGGATGCTTTTTCCAATGCCTTTCATGCACCTGATTCTCTACCCCCTGCTCCCCAAGAAACTTCACAGGTTTTATAGGGTGTCTGAGGATTGTTATTTTTTTATATAAATGTCCTGCTGCTGAGCCCTCTGTAGTGTCTGTAGCCTCTGATAAGCTGTCTCATTTGCTTCCTTCACCCAAGTTACTGCCTTCTGACAAGGACAGCAGAGCTATGGAAAGGCTGGGTAAGAAGGTTTACACTTCTGCTACCCTTTTAGGGCTATTAATTATCAGACCCATATGTCTAGGTATGTGTTAGCTGTTCTTTCTCAGGCCTGTCAACTTATTTCTGATTTTTCAGACTCTGAGAGTGAAATTTCTTTTCTTTCCTTGCTAGGTACTTCCTCTCAAGACATTCACCATTCTGTTAAATGTAGTTATGATGCAGCAGATGCCTCTTCTAAGGCTGCTGTT
This sequence comes from Protopterus annectens, assembly GCF_019279795.1. Lineage (NCBI taxonomy): Eukaryota > Metazoa > Chordata > Ceratodontiformes > Protopteridae > Protopterus > Protopterus annectens. The sequence goes on from NC_056738.1 coordinate 64,788,137, forward strand.
TTTGGTTCAATGATGAGGAGGTATTCTTGGCTTAGGCTTCAACCTCTACCTGATGATATTAAGGCTAACATGATGGGTACTTCTCTGGATTCTAAGCTTTTTTTGGAGAAGCTGCTGCTGGTTTGTTTAAGTCCCTTCAGGATAAGGGTAAGGCCTTACAGGAGCTTAAACATGTGTTGGTTTCTCCTGTGCCTAAATTTCAGATAAACTACCATGCTAAGCCTGCCTTTGTTTGTAGGCAATCCCGGCCTTCTACTAAAAGTAAGAAGAATGGCAAATGGGCTCCTCATGCTGAGGCTCCTCAGTTCTCAGGGACTCTGAAGCCTTCCTTTCCAGACAAGCCAGGTGCTGTATGACTATCCATCCCTTCCCAGCCACATTCCTCTTTCTCTTCACCTTTCTTCATCTTTTCCTGTTTGGCTTCAAATCATTCAGAATTCTTGGGTTCTGTCACTCATTTGTCATGGGTACTTCGTGATGTGAAAATACCCTCTCCTTTTATAGGCATTCCTCACCCTTCACAGGAACAGCTTCCCCTTTTCCAAGAACAGCTCCCCCTTTTCCCAGAGGTTCTTCAAAATCTCTTGACTCAGAGTACTATTCAAGGGGTTCCTGCGTTTCAAAGGGGGAAAGGGTTCTACTCCAGACTGCTTTGGTTGCCCAGGAAACAGGGCACTTGGAGACCTAGTCTAGACCTCTCTAATCTAAACACTTTTCTAAATGTGCCTTCCTTTCAGATGTTATCCCTTCAGATTCTGTTTCTTCTCTTGCTCCCTCAGGCCTATATGGTTTCTCTGAATCTCAAGAATACTTATCTTCATATTCCAATACATCCTCTTTTCAGAAAGTTTACGTGTTTCTCTGTTGCTTCCTGGCCCTTTTCAGTTCTCTGCTTTGCCCCTTGGAATTTCTACTGGCCCAAGGGTGTTCACCAAATGCCTTGCTACTGTGATTGTTTTTTGCAGGCTTCAAGGGATCCAAATATTTCCTTACTTGGATGACCTGTTGATTCAGGTACCCTCTCCAAAGACCCTTTTACAAAATCTTCATTTTGCTGTTTCCCTTCTTCAGAGTCTGACGTTCACTATAAATTTCAAAAAGTCTTCTCTGACTCCTTCTCAGGATTATGTTTTTCTGGGTTGCAGTATACAGACAGTGCCATTGCTGGCTTCCCTGCCCCCTCCAAAGGCCTTAACTTTCATTTCTTTCTTTCACATTCTTCTTCCTCTGGCTTCCATTACCACCAGGGAGTTTCTGAGAGCTCTGGGTTTCATGGCATCCATTATTCTGATGCTCCCCTTGGCCAAACATCACATGAGAAAGTTTCAGTGGTTTCTGAAGTCAGTGTGTGGCTTCAAGATGCTCATCCTCTAGACTTTATAGTTCCTCTTGTTCCTTGTTTCAGACAGGAATTTCACTGGTGGATTCAGCAGCTGTCTCTCAATCCAGGAATCCCATTTTATCCCCCTCTTTCCTCTTAGGAATTTTTCACAGATGCTTCAGACATGGGATAGGGCAAAATTTGGCTCCCTAAAAGTTCTAGGGGTGTGGTCGTCTCATCAGCAGAAGGAGCACATCAATGTCAAAGAGATGAGAGCTCTTCTACTGGCTCTTCAGGCCTTTCATTCTCTTTTCTCTCCAGGCCCTCTCAAGGTGTTCACAGACAATACTACAGTGATGTGGTATATCAACAAACAGGGAGGAATGAGATCTTATCTTCTTTGCTGGCTGGTACTTCTGGTATGAGATCTTGCTGTCAAGTATCAAGTGACTTTTCAGGTAGTTTATATCCCTTCTAGTCATTGTGGCAGTTAACTCAGTCCCATGAATGGAAGCTTCACAGGGATGTGTTTCTGGACATTGTCTACCAGTGGGATACTACTCAAGTGGATCTTTTTGCCTCCTCTCTGAACAGACATCTTCCTCTGTTTTTTGCCAGAGTCCCAGGTCCTCTGGTGTAGAAGGTGGATGCCCTGTCATTTTCTTGGAAGGGGATGTTTCTTTATACATTTCCTCCCCTTCCTCTCATTCTGAAAGTCTTGTTCAAAATTCAACAGGATGCTCCCAAAATCTTGTTGGTGACTCCCTTTTGGCCGAGGCAGCACTGGTTCCCTCTTCTGCATTTAGCCAGGGGCCATCATTGCAAGTTACCTCACAGGGTGGATCTACTCTTACAAGCCAAGGGATCTCTCATCCATCCCCACCTGTCCATGCTTCAACTGACACTGAGTGATAGAATTTGTATTCCTCATAGATACATTTTTTTTCCTGAGGATGTGCTGCAAGTCCTGCAGGAGGCCAGGAAACATACTACTAGGCAATCCTACATATCAAAATTGAAGAGGTTTTCTGTTTGGTGTCTCTCTCATACACACTTACCATGGATGTTTCTTTGGTTCTCTCTTATTTGTGTGCATTGCTCAATGCAGGTTTGGCCTATTCTGCTATTAAAGCCCACTTATCATCTATCTCTGCTTGTCTGCCTTTTTCTCCTCCTATAGCTTCTATATTTAAGGTAAAACAAATTCTTAAAGGTGTCCTTAATATTGGACCTCCCAGGAAGCCTGTTCCTCCTCCCTAGGATCTTAATTTTGTTTTAGAGAAGTTGACCGAGGCTCCTTTTGAGCCTGCTGCTTCAGCTTCCTTGTAACATTGTTACTGGAAGACTATTCCTTTGTTAGCTCTTACTTCTGATTGACAGGTGTCTGAGTTACAGGTCCTTATGTCTTGCCCTCCTTTTTTGATCTTTCATCAGGACAGTGTCCTTGTGCGCTGAACCTTCTTTTATGCCTAAGGTGGTCAATGAGTTGTCACTTAATCAGTCTATTAATCTGCTCACATTTTCCCGTCCACAAACTGACAGTGAGGGGTGCTGCATACTTTGGATGTGCACAGGTAACTCGGGGTTTATATGAATAAGACAAAGACTATTAGAAAATCTGATCAGTTATTTGTTTCTTCTCATCCTAGATCTTTGAGACTTGCTGTATCCAAGCAAAATATTTCTTCTTGGATTTCTAAGGCTATTTCTTTTTCTTAAACTTTTCATGGCAAGAACCTTCCCTTTTCAGTCAAGGCTCATTCTACTAGAGCTGTTGCTTCTTCTGGTGCTTTTTTCAAGGGCTTAGATACTAATTCTATTCTTGAAGCAGCTGCCTGGACTTCTGTGCATACCTTTACCAAGCACTACAAGTTGGATGGTATGTCAAGTAATACAGCTGGTTTTGCTAGTGCCTTTCTTCATGGCTTTTTAGGGGACTCTTCTGATCCTTCCCCCTCCCTAGTTTTCGCTTAAGCTTTGGTACTCTCCCATATGTTAAGAATACTGCAGCAGTGAATGTAAGGACATAGTACTGTTCTGTAAACTCTTACCATAATTGTAGATGCCCTTGCCTTCACTGCTGCAGTATTCACTCCCTCCCTCATTCCCCCTAGTCCTTTGCCTTCCTGGATGCACAGATTACCTCTTGGGATCCTTGGACTGGTGTTCCTACTAAGGCAATCAGTTCTGACTATGGTTGGTCTGAACATCACCTTTATGCCCTACGCTATGCAAGGAGTGTCTGGGTGACATTTGGCATACCTTTAAAACAGCAGAAGTCTTTGGTAGACTGGCCGAAGGTTGGGCTTCCATGGCGGAGAATCGCCATATGTTAAGAATACTGCAGAAATGAAGGAAAGGATATCTACCGTTATGTTAGATTTTACACAACTGTGCTTTCATAAGTCCAACAACCCTTACATTTATTTTCCCTCTACCAGAGTGTTACATTTACAAGTTTAGTAACAGCACAGTTGCAGAAGGCAGACTACACTTTCATTAGTTAAAATCTATTCATTACTACATTCTTTTGGCATGCTTTCAAGTAAAACTGTTGGATAGCATTACCTATATTTACATATACATATTGTCAGCAACTCTGCAGTATTTTGTTATATACCCATTTCTAAAGCATGTAAAATAAACCAAGTCAGATAATAAAATGTTTTGGTTTGCAGGCAAAGGATTACATTTATCCCTTGCTGCATGCAACTCTGACTTAGCATTTGTAATTCCAGTTTAATAACAGATGTTTAACTGAAGCAACTAGGTGCTCAGAAGACATAGGAACACTCTGTGATATCCATCTTCATGTATTACTGGGAAGTTTAATATAACTACAGCCAATATTTCTAGAATTTTATTTATACTATTTATATGAGGTTCTAGCCACAGATTCAAAATTATGTATTAAATCATCCATCTGTGACCTTATCAGTGCCTATACTGAATGACCTGTTGTGAAGCTTAATGGATTGAGCTATAGTCCCAGCCAAAATCCCCCCCCCCCCTTTAGTGCTTTAAATGCCAGGAGCAAATCGCCCCTAATTTTTCAGGTAAGAAAATAAATATAAATTCAAGTTCCCTACTCTTATTACCTGATCTAATATTTTGAAGTCAAGAAACATGTTATTCTCTTAATTTAATTAGTTAAATTAATCTTGTGTGGTGAATATAACTGCACAAAAAACTCAAAAAAAAGTCAGATAGTGGAAGAAAGCTGAAGTTAGGCTTGTAAAGAAGATTTGACAGAGACAGGAAGAAGTCAAAATGAGATGCGATGAGGGCATCCATACTAGGAATGGATTGCATGAGAGAAAACCTGCTACAGTTGGGTGCGAATGTTGAAGAAGGTAGGAGAGTGGCTTTGAATTGAAAGAGGTGGTAACAGATGAAACAGCACACCAACCCCATGTAAAAAATGGGAAGAGGTCAATAATGAGGTTTTCTAACTCAGAATTACAATCAAAGTTCATATTTCTTTTCTTGAATATTTGTTTTCTGACATAAGCTACTGTGTTGCATTTTGCAGACTAACATGTTTTAAAAGATTTCTCTGTCCACCCTCAATCTCTTTCCTTTAGTAAAATACATAATAAACTACTTCACTTCATTTAACTTCTGATGTAACTACACTTTAATTGTGTTCTTTTGGAAACCGTAATTCCTGTCAGTCTCTTAAAGGAAATGGAATTTCTAATACTACAAGCAGTTCTTCAGGTGGTACCTCTTGGACTGCATGCACCGATGAATGGCAAATTGTTTCCTGCTGGAGATTCTCTTTCTATGCACACCACAATTTCCGGCACATCCTAATTGCTTTTGTGTTTTCAGTAACTCTGAAGGTAATGGCTGCTGAAAAGATTTTCTTTGTAGTATAAGATCACAATGCCAAATAAGCATGTTCAAGTATGCAGGAAGATTTTAATGTACAAAATTACAAACATTGCTGTACCGCTCTCACTCTTGAACAAGTGTCAACAGGTTACTTTATCCAAAACAATAATTGGATGCTGTCACTATAAGGTTTGCACCTTGTAAAAAGGAAGATTTGTCAAACAGAATTGACATAAAGCACTGGCAGTAAATGTACCTAACTGTGAAATTAATTTGCAATATTTGAGAAAGTATTTGTGTTTAACATTATCAGTTACAGCAAATGTTACATATAAAGTGTTTCTACTCAGAAGTACTGAAATAGCTCTGTTTCACTGCAGTTGGTAGTATTACCCTAATGCCAACTGAGATTTTAACCATTTTGTGGTTAATATTGTTTAAAAGATGTCTCTAAAGCTCAATATTGCAATGCATAAAATAACACAGATGTTCCATTGTCAGGCTAGGTGGTGCTAAAATGATGCTGGCAACTAATGTGTATATAACTTACACATTTCTTGTCAAATAACATTAATTACTATCTAAATACATTATACAGAAATATGTACATCAGCAGTGGAGAGACAAAATGAAATACCAGATGTTCCTGAAGGTCAAGACAAACTATTCTTTCCACAGTATCTTGGCAGCAGTATGATAATTGAAACAGTTTTTGCCTGTACTGCTGCCATGATACATAATACACTACAGTTTTCTGGAACTTTAATTTTTTGTGTATGTTTGAACAAAGTCATCTTAGTGGACATAATTAGCATGGGATGTGAACTAATGTATCAGGAACATGCGTAGGCTTAAAGAGAGGAAAAGAAACAGTGTAGAACAGTAATGTGTATAAATTTGGCATGTAATTTGTACCACAGATATTAGTTATAGTAAAAGTAAATCTTGGATAGTGAGGTAGTGTTTCTTGAAACATTAATCTGCTTGGTATATTCATTCTGTACCATTTAGTAACTGTGAAACTTAAACCTGATGTACTTTTATTGGAACCTAAACTTGATGTGATGTTTTATTAATCTGTCTACGTATGTATCCATTTATATATATCTACCTGTTTATTTCTGTGATCTTTTTGATCAGATATTTGGTATCTCTTTGTTTGCTATTAAAGGTTTTACTTGTTGCTATCAAAAGGAAACCAGGGAGTCAGGAGGGAAGCTGCAGTGGCTGGGAATAAGGATCTCAGCAGAGGGGAAGTTTCCAGAAAGGCTATGAATGAAGGTAAGAATGCAGTGTCAGAGCAAGCAGTGAGGCTGATGAATATAGTAGAAAAAAGCAAAGAAGACAGAGAGGATTGTGATACAAGTTAAAGGAGAAAGGGGCAGATAGGACTGTACAAGGAAGAAGCTGGATAATGAGAAGGGGAGACAAGTTAGAAGTTAACAGTGTTATGGAAGCACAGAAGGTGATAGCAGTTAAGGGTTGTTTGAAATGCTTAAGCTATCATTTCCCTGCATAACAAATAAACAAAAAATATGAATTCACCACTATCTACACTCCCTTACATCCCCTACTACATTTGAGTTCAAAACGTCCTTTAAAAGGTCATACCATCTGTGTGCACTCATAGGTTCATAGGTTCATACTAGGCTATCTGCCCTAGGGCATTTATAAGCCTAGCCAGAATGTGTTTGGCTTTCGCCACCCATTTTAAATTTATTTTGTTATGCCCTTTTTCGAGGTTAGTATACTGTGCCTCTGTCTAACAGTGACAACTCATTTATAAAAAAAAAAAATCTGTTTTTTTTTTGTATTCTTTCTGACAGGCCCCTCTCCATCCCCCCTTCCTATGATTATACTGCCCTGTTTTCTTAATGCTTTTCCTTTTCATTAAGTTGTTGTCATAATAGATTTATTGATTCCATTCAAATAATTAATCTATTTGTTGTCCACACTACCTATTTTTCTTGAGAACATATGCATAAACACATGATATATGTTTCTATAATGTTCTAAGTCTCCTGATGCAAAGACTGCCTGTATTTGGTTGCTGTCATCGAGGGATTGTACAGCTGTTCTTCTTGAAGGCATGGGGCCTGCAGAACTGTATATAGCATTTAAATGGAGTCTTAACAACCAGCTGTGCAAAGATATTTCTATCAGTAATTCTTCTTCTGTATATATCTTAGTAAACCACAAGCTCTGATGATCAAATGCTGTCATATTTTCTCACTTGCTCTAATATAACTAAAAAGTTTATTTTCAGTTTTCTTTTTCAAACAGTCCTTATTCCCTATGTATACTGCTTCCTTTTAGCTGACTCTGACTGTCACAAACTCAGTCTTTCATCCAAGAATGCAAAACTGTTTTTTCATTCTTTCCACTTCAACAGGTGTATCTTACCTGCAGCAAATGTTTATTAAATCTTTTTGTCAGTTTCTTTCCAATGCCACACTTAAATACAATGACATTTGTATTACTTCACTACTTCTTTTTTATCACTATATACTTTTTAAAATTAGTATCAGTGTCTTGTTTGTCGACATATGTTTTAAAGGCTTCTTGCTAGGGATTCATACCATGGACTAGCACCTTAGATATAAATATTTTATGTGGGACTATATAAAGTGAATTGTTGAAATCAAAGAGTGATTTCTACATCCCTTACCTCTCCTACACATAGGAATTCATGTCATAAGTGGGAAGAGTGAATACAGAAATCAGAAATATTTTGAACAAAACAACTAAAACACAAGTATAAGAATAAAAATTCAGGCTGAATGTCCCCTGCAGCCCCTACGTTTGGGTATTCAGTGCTTACAAACACATTTATTTACATATACTTAACTCCACTGTTGTACAAGTTTGGAGAAAGAGTAAACACTCTAGGAAGAACATCTGTAATGCTATTTGCAGCACTTTGCTGCTGGAAAGAGCAAGTGAAACATCATCAGTACTTAAACAGTATAAACCACCAGAAACATCAAGCTATGATTTTATACACATAGAACTTCCATTAACTTTTGTTTCTGTGTTTGTGGATTTCTAGTTTTTCAGTTCATGGTCTTTAAGCTTGTGATTTTGTTCTAATAAGATGAATCCACATATCTGCGGATGAATGATTCAGAGAACAGGAAGAACAAATCCTAGGGTTAAATGAAACATCCGCACCCCTTGCCAAATGTAATGCTTGCCTGTTAGACAAAAAGTTAGATATGATATATTTTGAGGATATGACTGATACTTTTCATAGTACTTTGTTAGCAGAGATGTTAAAAAGGTAAGAGTATGTTCAAGTCAGTAGTCCAGAGATTTGTAGTGATAAATGATGGCTGAGCTAGCCCCATAAGTGCATCATTGCCCAGTTCTTGTTCTAAACTTTAAGGTATTGTGGCATATCAAACAATAATGACTAAGTTTTGTTGAAGTTAGATGCAGACTGACATTTTGCAAACAAAGAGAGCGTGGGTTGGATCAGAACTGTTTTACATTGTCAATATATTTTAAACAGATAATTTGCAAACTGAAAGTGTCCACCTCAATTCAGGTTTAGTATGACAGGTAGGGCTGTCACTTTTTCAGCTACCCAAACTTGGTAGTTTTTAATGTTAATGTGAAACTTTGCAGGGTAAACTAAAACTGTACAAATAACAAATGAAAATGTTTGCCAAAATAAAAGCTTGCTATTGTGGAATTTGTTTTGTTTCTGTTATTTCATACCATATTAAGTTTCTTCAGATGACTGCGGTGGTGGTGCTGTGGTAGCGTTGTCGCCTCACAGTTAGATGTTGCCCGTTCAATTCTCAGTTAGAGCGTCTTCTGTGTGGTGATATGCATGAATGGGCATTCCTTCGTTGAAGGTTGTGCGTTAGGCCTGGCAAGCCAGCACGTAAAAATCTACTGCCAATCATTAGCGGACCGGAGTTCTGCTGTGGCGACCCCTAACCGGGAAAAGCCGAAAGACACAACATTAAGTTTCTTCAGATACAAAATGATTACTTTATACACCTGTTAGAGGAAACTTAGAAAATACTTCTTGTCTTAAAATCTCAGGGCTTGTTCCATTCTTTTTTTTTTTCAAAGGGCACAACTGCCCAAATAGGGATTGTACTACTGTACTATGTAAAGAGGGAGAGGTGGTAACCCTAATGACAGGTCATATTAGGCCATTTTATTCCTCTTTTAGAGAGTTTAATGATGAATGGGTTATGACATTCTCTCTCTGGGCCAGTGATCAAGGAGCCTCAATCTTCACCACTGAAACTGGTAGGAGACTGTTCACTTTGAGAAAATTAGATACACACAGTATTTTCAGATGCAGCTTTCTGCACCAAGTACAATTTCCCTTAAGAGCATTCAGGGAACACAGTCAGCCCGGGGTCTGGATTTCTTTAAATCTGTCTCCCTCCAGGGCCTCAATAAGGCTCTCCACTAACACAGCTATAGGGTTAAGTCCTCACCTGAGTGTCCAAGCCAAGTCCTCCAGCACCCTCTCTGTGAAACCAGTGCTTTGTGTCCCTGCTTCAAGTAGGTGGCACACACACACACACACACACACACACACACACACACACACACACACACACACACACACACACCTGGGATAGGCTGGCACAGATTTACCCTCTGTGCTCCCTTCTGCCCAGACTATAAGGTAGTTATCACTGCCACCAGACACTCCCCCCAGCCAGCTACTCTAAGGCCCTTACAACAAGAATCCAATTATACTGTGCAATATTAATACTAGCACAAATGGTAGTAGTTGACCTCACAGCAAGACTCTCAGGAGTGGCCCCACAGTGTTTTCAAATAAATATAAGCACTCTCAAAGGTTAAATATTTTCTAAAAGGACCAGCCACAATAAAAGTTTGAAATATATTTAATAATAAATAATAAAAGAAGATGAAAATACTGAATATATATTTGCAGCAAAACACAGAGTTCAAATTACAGGAAATATTAAACAATAATACTGATGGACAGACTCAGACAAATATAGAAAAATAGTAATAAACCAATGTGCTATATATTCCTGGCTGATCTACAGAAATTACTGTTCCCTAATAACTTACTTGGGCAAGACCAGATGAAATACGAGAGCCATCATTCTAGTCAGGCCTCCAAACCAAGTACTCAATCCTCAGAGATTACTCCCTGTAATATTTAAAAAAATATTATTTCCAGGTCTGGCAAAATGACCTCATCTGGTCATCTGACTCTAGGTTCCCACACTATCCCCTTTTGAAGTTGAGAGAGGAATTTAGCATATACATGTAAAAATGCATATATATATAGTTTTTCTAATGTTTATGGCAGGCCTGTGGCCAAGAAACAATCATGGCACTTCCCCTCTTTTTACTGAACCAATAAACAATGGATTCTTCCAAACCTATCATCTCCAGTCCTATTTATCACTGTGGTATGCCATTTTAATGGTTTAACAGCTCATTTTCATTTCCCTTATTTTTCTAAATAAGCTTCTTGGTTAACCTCTGCTCTTCCAGTGTTCTTAGTTACAGTATATTTCCTTTCTGTCCAGAAGGACCCACTATTGATACATTTTTCAACACTAGCAACTTTACAAATATATTTTGATATTCAAATGCCATACAGTTCCAATACATTTGTAGCACAATCATCTTGTATACATCAGTTTGATATTCAAAGGATATAATTCTTTACAAAACTCCAGCTAGCTATGCTGGCACTAGCCCATAACATCACATCGGTCAATTGTATTTTTAGATTGGTTGCATGTTGCATGGTCGTATGTTTTATCTAGAATTACTTTGAAGCCAGTCAGACCAGTTAATAAGTATTCCACTCCAGGAAAATAAGGCTTGTTAATGATAACTGTTTATGCCAAATAGCATAAGAAATAAATACGTTTGCCTTGAAGCTTAGATGGAGGTGCATAATGGAGCTAATCTGGGACTTGATACTTAAACAGGAATCAGCAAAGCTCATTGCAACTGTTATCAAACAGTATGATATCAAAGGAGACCAGCAAGGATCAGTGTTCCACATCATTGAACCTATGCTGTCCAGATATCTTACATGTCTGCCATGGGAAGTTAAAATTTGGCCTGAAGGCCTGCCTGGAGGAAAGAAAATAACATTCTCTTAAGAATTTACATAAACACAGCTATAGTCTAAGTCAACTAGGTGCATTCCTAGGCCCAGTGCTGTGAAGGCCTTTTAAGTACTTGGGATTGTTGACTAGTTCATCTTTCATGGTATTCTTCAGAGAAGGTCATTGCAAAAATAAATCATAATATTTTGGATTAGCCCACCTAAATATGTCAGCAGCTCCTGATCTAAAATTCCACCTGTTGTACCCCAGTCACCAGAATAACCAGTGTTGGATCCATATCAGCTTTACTTTGAACTTTGGTAAATGTACAAGTCTGCTATATAAAATGAGCATTTGTAAGAACTTACTTCAGTTCTTCTTGCTGCTGTGAGTTCTTCACATCCTGCTTTAATGCTAGAATAATCATGCTTATGTCATGCCTTATGTCTATTGGCTGTTTGACATTTTTCTTCATTCATCTTTCATCAAAATCTCTTACTGTATTTTCTTGTGGTTTTGGGAGGTTGCAGTCAAAAATTTCATGACAAAAAAAATCTGTCTGTTCTATTCTCTTAAACACCCCATTGTTGTCTTGAGAATGGTTTCAAGGGAATCTAACAACAAACAGGAGAAACAGCTTAAGGAAGTGAATTTAAGTAAACAGGCATCATCAAAAGAAGTTTTCAGAAACCTAAACAAGCAAAAGTTTAAAAGAACCACCCCAAATTAAGAGGAAGATACTGCATTTCAAATATCTGCCGAATCAAGAATATGAAGTCATTTTCTAAAGTACCAGAATTTTCTTCACTAACTTTGGTGCTTCAAAAAGACCTCAGAGGCTCCTTCATCAGTACCTAGTATGCTATCTCTTATGATCATGCCAGATCAATATCAGAATAAGTGGTGTTAGTTGAAACTTAAGCCAAGCATTTCTAAAGTACATTCACAAGCTGAGGCTTCTGTTTTTCCACCCAGCTTCACTATTGTCATACTACAGTTTTTGCTCAGCTATAAGATGTTTGCAAGAGTGTATTTCAGTTTTGTACAGTAAGCTGCACTGAAACCAGAAGGATCCAAAATTAATAAGTTCATAGGTCAGTATTAGGCTAACAGCCCTTGTGGGGGCTGACAGGGTCCTGGGTTTGAGGCTTGGCAGCAGTGATTATTTGGGTTGGGGTTTGGCAAAATGGTTAAGGTGTTTGCCTTACAAACACAAGGTGCAGGGTTTGATTTTCAAATGGGATAAGTGGTTAGGCTTAAAACAGCCCCTGCACCTTGTGTTTGTAAGGCAAACACCTTAACCATTATGCCAAACCCCAACCCGAATAATCACTGCTGCCAAGCCCCGAACCCAGGACCCTGTCAATTAAAGTATAGTATATTAGCCCACTAGGCCACTCAAATCTGCCTTCACTGGACCAAAAGCTACCTAGAGAAAAGACATTCGGGTATATAAACATTTGCAGCCTACTGTGAAAATTCGAGAGAGTAACAAGAAAAGAAAGAAACCTAATTTCCATACTCATGTACATAACAGGAATTCTATATGAGATATATACTATCAGGGATTGAGTAAAAACAATGTTGTAGAGAATGTTGGATAACTGAGAATTCCATGTTTAAAGCGAGTGCATTTGAGGAGAAACAATGTTGCATAGAATGTTGGCTGACTGAGAAGTCTATGTTTAAAGCGAGTGCATTTTGATGTTTGTAGTCATGCTGGCTGCTTTAACTGATAGTGCACTGTCTACTTCAGAGTGTAACTAACTAGATTATCCCTTCTTTAGGTTCTCTGCCCCATATTCCCACCGAAAGGACTTGTTTCCATCAAAAACCCTGTGCCTGTTCAGCGAACACACTCAGAAGGCTAAGACTAATTGTCCAAATACTCTTGAATCACTTTAAGGTCATTTTGGTGTTTTTTTCTCCTGTGTGCTTTATCAAAGTCTAACTGGGACTGAAAGCACTATAAAATAACCCCATCTCCCTCTATAACTGTAACCTTGCTTATAAACTGTTTTTTATGCCCCACATTTAAAGCCCTCTATAGTTTTGTATCTGATAAAGAAAAGTATGCTTATTAGCTTTAAAAGGATTTGGCATACTTACTAATTGTATGCTGTGCTAAAAGACTTTACCATCAAACGTACTAGTATGAGCAGTTAATTCTAAGTGGCTTACACTGTTGAAAATGCTAATTTCTATTTGTTTAAAACATTAAGGGACTAAAGCCAAACATAAATTTATCCAAAAAGAATTAAAAAATTGCTGTTTAAAATTAACAGGCAAACACCAGTATAAAGTTACCTACCTGGAAAAAGCTAACCTTTGGAACAGTGTTAGCCCCATTCCGCTCGCCCTTGCTTTGTGAGGACTTGCTTCACACCCCTCCCTGCCCCCAATTCTCACCCGCCCTAGTACAGCTAAATTTATTACACCTAACCCCTCCCTTTATCCACATACCCAATGACAGCTCCTACTGCTTACTCCACCTCTCTGCGTAATCACCAATCCCTCCCCCAACACACTTTAATCCCTCACTTTTTTGTTCCTCTTCATCTGCTACGCTACTAGTTTAGTACACAACCACTATATTTAACACTCTGTTTATTCACTATCTTAAATATAACAATGATAACATCCAACTCTTTCTCATCCTTCTACCTATTTATAATGCTCTATGTACCATACCACAGTGTATGAACATGAACACCACTCACATCTTATATGCCCAAAACCCCAAACCTCCAGCACTCTTGCTTTTAAGAAACCAGACCATTTTAACTACACACCCTCTATCTTAGCCAAGCCCCCCAAATACCATAACCCAATCCGACTTAGCTATATCAGCCGAAAATCTAGGCAGTATTTAAGGCCTATCAGTAAAATACTGAAACTAATAACCCAGCTGAATTGCAACCTAACTAAAGATGGTGATATCCATCCTAACCCTGGCACATCCACACTAGAGATTTCCCACCTAAACCCTAACAATGCTACACCTACTGACACTGGATCTAAGGTAAATAATCCTACCCACTATTCCTTACTAGATAAGTATCCAAACTCCTTTCTAGCCTGCCATCTTAACATCCAGAGCCTAAATAATAAAATCCACTACCTCCATGCACTGTTAGCCAACCAAGCCCTAGATATTCTTTGCCTTACCGAAACCTGGTTAAAAGAATCAACTAAATATATTGAAATAACTCCCCCAGGTTATAACATCCTTAGGTTAGACAGGAAACCCAAGAAAGGTGGTGTGGTGGCTGTATTATTTAAGTCTAACCTCACAGTCACTAGTGACACCCAACAGCCTCCGCAGGTAAACAACTCTGAAATTCTCATCACTAAACTGCAAATAAATAAAAATAAAAGTAGATATATTGTCGGCATCTATATTCTCCCTGGAAATAATGTTATCACCCTAAAACACATATTACATTGGCTAGCCTGCAACTATCCCAAAGAATCCATTATCTTAGGTGACTTCAACATCGACTGGAACACTTGTTCTTCCGAGGCTCCTAGCAACCACTTAAATCTCCATGAGTTTACTCAAACCATATCCTCTCCCACTAGGTATAGGAAAAATAAAGACAAAGGTAGTATTCTAGACTGGATCCTGATCAATGGTGACCCGCAGATGCACCACTCAGGCATACTACCTGATGACCTCAGTGATCATTGCCTCACTTACATTATCAAATTCAAAGCTGAGTTCACCCATCAATACACCTATAAGGTGACAATAAACAGAAAAAACTTTATCCTAGATAACTTTCTACAAGACCTAAAAGCTATCAACTGGTCTGAACTTAAAAGACTAAAACTAGATGAGGCTGTGACCTTGTTTAACACTAAATTCCTCAATATACTTAACTCCCATGCCTCTATTCGCACCATCCGTGCCAAAACTCAAATTGTTCCATGGCTAACTAAACTTACAAAATCCAAAATGTCCAATAGGAATAAAGCCTGGTCCACTTGGTATAATACTAGAGACCCTATAGATCTAATCAGATACCGTCAAATAAGGAATGACACTAAAAAATCTATCATAGCAGACAAAAAACTCTACTACATCTACCTACAACAAAAGCATCAGAACAAACCCCAAAAGTTCTGGGCTGGAAGAAATAACCTTCTCCACCTAGGTCGTACTACCACTACCACCCCATCAGTTGCTCTCGACAAAACACCAGTGGTTATTGCAAACACATTTAATAGCTTCTTTACAGAAACTATCCAGGCACTAGCCACTCAGCTAACGACTACCAAGCTTAACCCCCTTCACCCAGTCCCCCCCAGCCACACTGAAAATAACAGATAGCTCAAAGCCTCCTGTAACCCACTTCTCCTTTAGCTTCCCACCTATCTCTACTACCCTTATACGAACCCTTCTCAAAAAACTTAAACCCACTTCCCTAGCAGCAGATCACCTCCCAGCTAAATTCCTGCAACTAGCTGCTGATGCCATTGCTATCCCAGTCTCTACCCTCATTAATAGATCCATTTCTGAGGCAACCATTCCATCCAGCTGGAAAATTTCACATGTAATACCCCTACATAAAGGAGGTAGATCCACAGAATTGTCCAACTATAGGCCCATAGCCATTCTTTCACCTCTAGCAAAACTTTTGGAAAAGTGTGTCCACATACAACTTATGGACTACCTCAATCACAATAAACTTCTCATAGAGTCCCAGCACAGTTTCAGACCACACCATAGCACCACATCAGCCCTCTTATCATTCACCAATGTCATCAATCTTAACCGCAACAACAACATGCTATCATCGGCTCTCTTTCTGCTGCTCTCTAAGGCCTTTGATATGGTCAACCATCAACTTCTGCTTAATACCTTGAATGATGTCTTCCTGAATCATCACTCTCTACAGTGGTTTCAGTCCTATCTATGGGATAGATAGCAGGCTGTCTTATGGCAGGACAAATTGTCATCACATCTCCCAGTCACCTTAGGAGTCCCTCAGGGCTCCATTCTTGGTCCCCTCCTCTTCTCTGTCTTCATAAATGACCTTCATACTACTATCCCAAAGGCACAATGTATTCAATATGTCGATGATTCCACGTTGATTTGCTCTTCCACCTCACCAGCCAATCTGATAACCCTAACCCAGAAAACTTTTAACAGTATAGAAAGCTGGCTAACTGATCGACAGCTTCTCTTGAATCCCAACAAAACCAAGCTGCTGCTTTTCTCTCCCACCTCTAGATCCACTCTTCCCTTATTTACTATTAAGTCTAACAACAGTACAATCATCTCTCCTGATAACCAAACTAAGCTCCTTGGAGTTATCATAGATAGTAACCTCAAATTTGATACACACATAGACTATACTATTAAGTCTGTCAACAAAAAAATAGGATCCCTCAATAAGGTAAAACCTTTTCTAACTCCTTATGCTAGGTGTGCTATTGCCTGAATCCATGTCCTCTCCACTCTCCTATATGCCTCACCTATATTTTCAAACCTCTCTAAAGCTAACCTCGGCAAACTATCTTCCTGTTACTACCATATAGCTAGATTTGCCACTGGTATGGCATACAGGACACACTACTGCAAAAACCTAGCTGAACTTGACTGGCTGGAATTTCCTTCCATACTTAGGTTGTGTGTCAGGCCTGGCAAGTCGGTACATAAAAATCTATTGCCAATCATTAGCAGACCGGAGTTCCGCTGTGGCGACCCCTAACCGGGGAAAGCCGAAAGATACAACAACTTAAGCTTAACCAGCTCACAGTAGCTCACAAAATACTTAACCATCCGGACAAAACCCCAAGTCATAAGAGTATTATTAGCCCACATAATGCTATCAGGCCGCTTCGTTCATCCAGCAAGCTATCAGTCCAGCTCCTAAAATCCAATAATACAGCAGGTGATTCCCTGTTTGCTAACTCAGTGGGTAAAACTTGAAAACTTCTTCCTGCAAACCTTTCCCAAGAACTATCTCTTCCCCTATTTAAAAAAGGCCTGAAAAAATAAGGGCTAAGGGCTAACTGGCTCTGTCCATGCCTAAACCCTGACTAACTCTTTTTGACACTTATGGTCTTTTCTTAGCTAGTAGACCATCAGCAAGTAGATACTCCACCCATCTGATGTGTTATACCTTAATGTACAGTTAATGTACTGATGTTGCCCTAATGTGCTCTAAATTTATGCACTGATCCTATTTCTTCTCTCACTTTAACATTCTACATATGTATTAGTGTTCCTACTGTGGTGAACTATCTGACATATTGCATCTATCTCCTTTGCTCTCTTTGAATTTTATTGTATTGTTACTACTATTATCAATTTTATTATTGTGGAGCTTTTCTCCCCAGGCCTCCACTGAAAATGGACATGTATCCAGTAAGATTATCCCGGTCAACAAATGTAAAATAAAACTAAATAAATAAAGATATAAGAATTCTCTTTCCTGTCAAGGACCTGATAAGGTCTTCCTTGTCTGCATACTGTCCCTTACAAAACATTAAATTTCAAGAGAGAATTGGAGAATGTTTGACTGGCCTGTAGATTATCTGTCATTTTCAGAGAAAAGATGTATAGATACATAATGGGCTTCAGGTCCCTCTTCTGTACTAAACTATGCCCTTAAGGATATTCTGAAAGATAACTTCTTTTCTCACAAATTCTGGACAAAGCCAAAAATAGAAAGGGGAAAGGCTTGAAATCATGAAAAATTGCTTATCTGCTACTCTAATTCACTTAAAAAGTTAGTAGAACATTGAGCTTTGCATCAACATGCATTTTCTGAACAAAGTCTTGCATTAACTGACTGCAATACTTAGTGATTTACAAGAAAATCCAAAAATTGTAGAGAAACAGGGCAAAAAATCTGAGCCAAAATCAGGGATATTCTGTAAAATTCTAGACAATTGAGGTATGCTCAGAGGAAGAATTTGTAAGTGAAAGGGTTCCAAAAAGGAAAAAAAAATACCTGAACACTGAGGAATACATGAAAGAAAAACTAACAAGTCTGAATAATTTTGAAACAAAAAAGTTTTAGTATTGAAAATGCCTATTATTTATTTATTTATTTATTAACACTTGTTGACCGGCAAAGTCCACTGGATCAAGGACCCATTTTCAGTGAAGCCCCGGGGAGAAAAGCTCCACAAGAAGTGCAATACAGAAGTATAATACATTGTGCATGTGTGTTTACAAAGAACATTAGGCACTTTTACAGAGGTTAAATACAATGCTTCAAAAAGATATCCAACACAATACAATACAATACAAGAACAGTAGTGCAAAGTTCAAAATACAATACAGAATACAAATTTAGATACAATAATACAAGAGTTAACTTCCATCTTCAAAGAAAGTAGGGATACTAGGATACCAAAAATTCAGTGGTTCATTATAGAAACTGGTTTGGCTATGTTTTGTTTCAGCCTTAGATTACCTGTAAAATGTACATAATAGAGAACAGAAAGTTATTCTTTACCAAGATTTTTTTGGCATAAAGGACCCAGACGTGAGACTGATTTCTGGATACTCCAAAGAAACATAAAAGAATGGCATTTAAATATGTTGTATAGGTTAATGAAATTAATTTTACCTTTCTCAGTTTTTTTGTACTGATAAAATAACAATGTTTCTCGATCCCGTTAGAGTGTGCACAGAGTTCATAATTTCAGAATTTGTACGGGAGTTGGAAGTATTAGATAAAATTTGCCACAGAAGTTTGGGACCTCCGGAATGCAGGGTTTTCAGATTTTAATGGAATATGATCATCATAGTCATGATCAGAGCAGGTCTAAGTGGTCTCAGGCTTATACTTTGCCCTTTATATGTGGTCAGATGCAATGGCAAGACTCCTTGTCAAGTAAGAACTAATGATACCATTACATTTATTTATTTATTTTGCTTTATTTATTTATTTTGGGAATTATTAATAAATTATGAATAAAGAGTTGTTTTTATTTACTTTGATTACCTGCCCCTTTCTAATAAAATTAATGAATATATGGAGAGACATAGTGGCATGACAAGTAGCATTGTCATCTCACCGCAAGAGGTTTGCTGTTTTATTTCTCAGCCCCTCTCAATATTTTATGTGCTACCATATAGAACCACCACATATGTACTCAATTCACTCCCCTTACTCTTCCACATTTCCAACATTTAGCATGTGGCTACTATGCTTACCTTCCCAACTAGACTAGTTGGGAAATAAAATTCTTCATGGGACCTACTTAGCCAATCCAGGTAGTTTACTTAGAATTTGAAGAAAAATACCAGGTTGTCTAACACTTTTCACTTGGGAAATTCCATATTTTACTATGTTTAAATAATTTATACTTATCATTATTAGATTGTTGTTGTTGTTTGTCTTTTTGGCGTTTACTGTTTAGGGGGTCACCACAGCGGAACTCCAGTCCGCTAATGATTGGCAGTAGATTTTTATGGTGCCAAGTTGCAAGCCTGTCGCCCAACCTTCAGCGAAGGCACGCCCATTCACACATGTCTTTTGGAGGCCACTCAACCATGGGGAGGAC
>NC_056738.1:65475397-65632897 GCF_019279795.1 Protopterus annectens
ATGTTTTTAATTGTAGTTATGCAGTGCTTAGCAATGGGCAAACACTCGCAGCTTCACTGTGCACTGCTAACAGGTATCTTTGTAGTATATTTGAAGATGCACTGCTTCCCTGTACTATCCAAGTGGCTAGATAGGTTGAGTCATGACCTGCAGTGTAGTAGGTCCCGGGTTCTAGTCCTGAGCAGTCATATGTTTTGCATTTATTGCTTTGAGCATGAGTCTGATGACTGAAACATCAGTTTATCAGTTTAAGTTAAAATGTTTTAAAAATTGCTATATTTAGCAAAGCTGTATGGTACTAAAACATCAGATGTGAAGTTGTTAAATCTCGCCGTTTATTCTAACTGATGGGTTCGGAGCCAATCCTCGGCTCTGACACGGCCGATAGCAAGCTTAAGGTTTGCCAGTAGCTCAAGACCAAGCCCCTTATCCCACAATGCACTGCTGGAATTACCCCAGATCTAGTTTGCTGCGGCAAGAGAGATCTCTGTGTTCTAGTTAGCTCGGACCATTTTTAAAAACAAATTAACAGCAAGTCTGTAAAAAAAGTTTTCTTTTTTGTTTAATATATATAGTGTGTGTTAGTACTATTATATTTACTCTCTAGATAGTAGAAACAGTTTAAAAGTTAGGGCCTTGTTGGCTTCTTAGTTTGTGTGGGCCTTAAGCCCCTTTTCTCTACTATTAATCTTTATTATTGTCAGTTTTTTCTGTGGGCCTCCTAGCCCTATATTTGTATCTATATTTTTTGTTCAAAATATATGTATACTGTTATAGTTAGTGCCCGGTTTGGGCTTAGTTGTTGTGTATCTAATTTACTGTTTTTTTCACTTAACTATGTCGGATGATAAGGAGAAATCCCATCCCAAATCGGGTTTCAAAAATGCCCAGATTGTGGGCAGAAAATGTCTGTTACTGACGGACACATTCAATGTGTCTACTGTCTGGGGGCTAAACACCTCCAAGACACCTGTAGCATTTGCCACTCCTTTTCTTCAAGAGTTCTCTTGGGGAGAAGGAGGAAACTTATAGACAGGGGATTGCTACAGCAATCTTTTTCGGAAGTCTTGAGTAGCCATGAGGGTGCTAGTACTTCATCCAAATCCTCAAAATCCAAGTCTTCAGATAAGGTCTCAAAAAAGGCTAAGATTTCAGAAGGAGGGTCTTCGGTTCCACAGTCATCGGAACCGAGTGTACCTTTGATTCGGAGCCAGCTCTCAGTATTGGAGCCGGTCTCTGAAGTTCCTTCTTCACCTCTGCTCCAGTCAGCACCTTCAGTGCATTCAGCCAAGTCTTCAGTCAGCCTTTCAGAGATGGACATGGATCAGCTAGTGCAGAAGCTTTTACAGGCACCAGGACTTGCCAAATTGTTGTCGGCCCCAACCAGCTCGTCGGTACCGAAGACCATGGAACCGGACTTGTCTACTCCTCCTCCGAGCCATACTGGACTCTCTGAGCCGAAGGAAATTGAACCGATGGTGGTCGAACCCTTGGAGCCGATACCCGCACCAGTGTTATCAGCTCCATCTACTCGGATGTCCGCGGCGCTGTCCGAGGACCCTAGGAGTTGATGCTCTCCCGTTGGGTCCGGGGAGGATAGTTGCACTGACTTGTCGGTGCCGACTCTTCCTCTCGGGGCTTCGGCTCGGATGAGCTCGGCTCCTACCTCGGGCTCGGAGCCCAGGGTTTTGGTGCGGAAGGATCGGACGGTACTCCCGGGTCTGTCCACTCCTTCTCGTCTGAGCCATGTTGCCTTCGATGCTATGAGGAGAGTTTTGTCTCCAAAGACAACGTCAGCATCGGTTCAGCTTTCCCTCTCCCCTCAAGCTCCTGTGTCTGCTTCTTCATCTACCACAGGGCATCCCATGCTCTTCTGAGACCTCCCCAGATCCCCCCACTGAGGAGGTGCCCAGGAAGAGATTGTGCAAGAGGAGGCACTTAGACTCCCCACAGGAGTCTTTGACATCTGACATGGACTTAGATGAGTCAGAAGGGTCCCCTCGATCCCCCGCTGAGGATATCTCCTTTGCAGGGGTACTAGAGATCCTTAGTCAGAGGGGCGATTGGCAGTCCAAGACCCCCTACTGAGGATGAGTCTGTGCTCTTGAAGGCTTTTGGGTCTCAACCTTCCACTTCTTGGGTGTCTCCGCCTTATGACGAGCTCATGGAACTGATCTCTTGTAAGGCATGGGAGTCACCGGAGGCCATGGAACCTGTCCCTCGTAGACCCAATAAATTCATATCTGCCCCAGTGGACAAGACATTTTTGACAAAAGGAGTGCCTGTTGATGTCATGGTGGTAGCTGCAGCCACCAAAAAGGAAGTACCTGAGACATCCTCTTCTATCCATCCCCCTAACAGAGATTCTAGGGTTATGGATAGATATGGGAAGCGCATGTTTAATTCATCGACTTTTTCTCTGCGATCACTGAACTACTTAACCCATTTTACAAGACTACAGAGAGATCTCCTGAAAGAGCTAGGAGATAATCTCCAGGGTACGGTAGCTGCAGGAGTGGCTGACAAAGTCAATGCCCAGCTCGCTACCCTAAACTCAGTAGTGAACTCATCCATGCGTCTCATATCATATGCAGCTGATGGTTTGAGTAGAGCCGCTAGTTCGGGCATTGCTCTTCGAAGACAAGCCTGGATGCATCTCTGTTCCTTTGCGGAACCCTTTAAGTCTTCCTTTATTAATACCCCATTCGATGGCTCATCACTGTTTGGGCCCAAAGTAAAGGAAACTTTAACCAGGTGTGAGCAGGAAGGCAAGACTTTATCTGCCGTTGGGGTCCATTTTTCCACCCCCACTCGGCCCTACCCAAGGGCCCGGGGGGGGGTGTGGTTCCAAAAAACTCAGGCAGCCTTTCCGACACACATGGAGAAACCCCCTCTAGAGGCTGAGGAGTGGGTTATAATGGAAGACGCTGCCCCCGTGGTAGAGAGGGTCCGCAGCAACAGGGTGACAAGGGGTCAGTTCTCCGGTCAGTCCTACCAGCGCCCCTGAAAGGGGGCCCGACTGTTCGGCTCTGGAGGCAGTTGGGGGTCACTTGTCTTTGTACCCAGAAGCCTGGCTAAATATAACATCGGATACTTGGGTATAAAGCATCATTTCCAGAGGATATTTCATACCGTTCTTCACCCCTCCCATTCTTATAAAGAAAATCCCAGATGTTCCACCCAATCTCAGGGAACAAGCAATTGTAGAGGTCCACAGATTGCTAGAAAAAAAGAGTCATCCAACCAGTCCCAGCAGACCAAGTCGGATTCGGAACTTACTCAAGATTCTTTTTGGTACCAAAGAAAACAGGTGACTGGAGACCTTTCTTGGACCTCAACAGACTCAACCAGTTTGTAAAGAAAGAGAAGTTCCGAATGGTGACTCTTCAGTCCATTCTTCCCTTCTTAGGGATGTGTACTATAACATAAAGATGAATAGACGCTCCAGAGATCATCTGCACTTCCGGCTGGGAGCCAATCATTACCAGTTTTGAGCCCGGCCCTTTGGTCTCACTACAGCCCCCAGAGTGTTCACCAAATGCATGGCAGTGGTCACAGCTCACATGAGGCGTCTAGGATTCCAGGTGTTTCCATACCTAGACGATTGACTCCTCACACTACCACCAGGCATCAATTGACCCAGGCAACACAATACACTTTGACATTCTGCCATCAATTAGGCATTACAATCAACTTCGAAAAGTCTGCCTTATTGCCATCTCAGCATACCATTTTTATAGGAGCAGACTTAGATACCTCAGCTACCACTCTATGTCTCCCTATCGAAAGAGTCTCTCTTCTCCGCCAAAATGTCATCTCACTGGTGTTGAAGAACAAAGCTACAGCAGCGGAGGTATTGAAAGTACAAGGTTTGATGGCAGCAATCCTGGCTATACCACTCGCAAGGTTGCATATGCGAATTCTTCAATGGCTCCTCTTCACTCAGTGGTCTTACTAGAAACTAGCAATGCACCACATGATTCTTATCATGGATTCTTGCAGGAGAGACCTTCGTTGGTGGCTGACATCTTTTCATGTCACAATCGGAAGAACCTTTGTTCCCCAGTCACCACTGTAACCACGGACACTTCGCTGATAGGGTGGGAGGCATTTTCAGGGAAAGACTGCCCAAGGCACATGGACAGATCAAGAATCACATCTGCACATCAATGTTCTGGAGTTGAGAGTGGTACTTCTGGTATTGCAGTACTTTCAGGACTCTCTCCTACTGGGGACTATTGCAATTCAGACCGACAACATGTCAGTAGTCTGGTACGTGAACAAGCAGGGCGGAACCAAGTCCTACCCCCTTTGTCAAGAAGCCCTCAGGGTCTGGCAATGGGCTGTGTCATCCCAGCATTTTCTGTTAGCAACACACATCCCTGGGAAATCCAACATGATAGCGGACAAGCTAAGCAGGGCAATATTACTCCCTCAAGAGTGGTCTCTCAAACAACAGGTTGCGGAGTTGATTTTCCGCAAATGGGGCTAGCCTTGCTGCGACCTTTTTGCCAGCCACATCAATTCAAAATGCAGAAGCTACTTTGCCCTAATACCGTCTCCCGGTCATCCCCCGAGAGACGCACTTTTACACGATTGACCCCCGGGTCTCCTTTATGCATTTCCACCCTTCCCATTAATACCCAGATTTTTACAGAAAGCAAAATCACTGGGAAGGACTGTTATACTCATAGCCCCCTACTGGTCTTGACAGATTTGGTTTTCGTTTCTCAACCATTATCTGTTGGAAGATCCATGGATCCTGGACTCAGTTCCGGACCTTCTGACTCACCCGTTAGGGGATCTTCATCCTTCTCTGCAGTCACTCATACTGACTGCTTGGCTGATCCACTTCCCCTAATTGCCAGGCTTCATTCAATTTCAGAAGATACAAGACAGATTCTTTTTTTTTCTCACAAGCCATCTACCAGGAAATTATATGGCAGTAAATGGAAAAGGTTCTCAATTTGGGCCAACGTGCAGAACATTGACCCTTTCCGAGCTCCGCTATCTTCGATCTTAGAATTTCTAACAAAGATTTTCAAGGAAGGGGCAGCAGCTGCTACAGTTCGAGTTCATTTAGCTGTTATCTCAAATTTTCACCTTGGTCTTGGTGGCTCAAATATTATGAGCTATAAATTATCTAAAACCTTCCTTAAAGGCGTTCTTCATATGAGACCTCCGATCAAAATTCCCTTTTCTCCCTGGGATTTAAACCTTATGCTGTCTCAAATTATTCTTCCCCCTTTTGAACCAGCATCTTCTTGTGATTTAATTTTTTTATCTTGGAATACAATATTTCTTGTGGCCATTACGTCTGCCCACAGAGTGTCAGAAATTCAAGCATTATCTATCAGATCACCCTACATGATCTTCCATCCTGATAGAGTATCTCTCAGAACAAACCCCTCATTTTTACCTAAAGTCTGTTCTGAGTCAAATATCAATCAGGTCATTGAACTGTCAGTCTTTTTCCCCAACCACTCAAGCAAATTGGAATACATGCTGCACAACCTTGATGTTCACAGACAGCTCAGATTTTATCTTGACAGAACTAAGGATATTAGGAAATCAGACCAACTTTATGTATCCTTCTCAGAAGCAAGAAAAGGCAATCCAGTGGCTAAAACAACTTTATCTAAATGGTTATCTGATTTTATATCCTTTGTTTATGAGAATATGAGCATGCCTTTAATGCACAAACCAAAAGCTCATTCTACCAGAGCTGTCTCTGCCACTTCTGCCTTTCAAGCTAAATTGCCCCTTGACAATATTTGCGCTGCAGCCACTTGGTCTAAGCCTCATACCTTTATCACACATTACAAAGTAGATAGGGCTTCAAGGGACAGGTCTTCCTTTGGTTCTACGGTGCTGACGAACATACTCCCATGAGCCACCCAAGGTTGAGGGTGCTAGGGACGCTACCCATCAGTAAGAATAAACGGCGAGATTTAACAACTTCACATATAGAAGTTATGTACTTACCATAACGTTTCATGTGAGTTGTTTATCTCGCCTTTATTCTCACGTCCTTCCCTCCTTCCCCCTCCTGGCTGACTGTTGACTTAGAGGCTAGTACCATCCTGGTTATTTAATATTTTTTCTTCCCCTTTGGGAAGTGTTCTTTGCATGTATATATAAGAGGGTATGTATATGTTGTATATATGTATATATATGTATATACTGTTACTCGCTGCAAACAAGATCTGAGGTAATTCCAACAGTGCACTGTGGGATAAGGGGCTTGGTCTCGAGCTACTGGCAAACCTTGAGCTTGCTATCAGCCGTGTCAAAGCCGAGGATCGGCTCCGAACCCATCAGTGAGAATAAAGGCGAGATAAAGAACTCACATGGAACGTTATGGTAAGTACATAACTTCTATTTTTATCAGTTTAATTTAAAATTTAAAAAAAATTGTTACATTTAGCAAAGCTGCATGGTACTAAGATCTGCATAAACATGGCCAACTGTCTACTTGGTTTGCGCATTACTAACGTATGCCTAAACACGGCTTGTATGAGTTTGCTCAATGCTCAGCTTCACTTAAATGGTTTGTGCAAGTTTGCACGATGCTAAGCGATGAGCTGCATTTTTGAAAGTTTCACTATGACATATAAGGGCGGGAATGCACCCTATATAATGGCCAATAGGTGGGAATGCACCCTATATTATGGCCAATAGGCAGGAATCTGACACCATTCTTTGGAGTTCTCACTTGGCTGTTGATATGCCTGGTGGTGTTATTGAGGGAGCCAGCTTTCGGGTGCAGAGATAGGGTGTGCAGGAGCCCAAAGTGTTTATTGGACTCCTAGTCTCCTGGTCAAAAATCATGAACCTTGGCTACTGCAGGGCAATTACCAAGGCTCAGAGTGTAAGTCTGAGGCCTGGGATTGTTTGGCTAGTGAACTTACCAGTGCTACTGCTATTCCTCACACTGATGAACAGTGTCTTTACCACTATGACAACTTGAAGTATAGAAAGAGGGGAAACTTGGACACCTGGGTCCAAGAAGCTTTGGCTGGGCGCACCATACAGATATGTAAGTATGTTTCCTACTATTTTATAAATATACAAACTGAATGCATGCGTAACTGATAAGTATAATTCTTTGCTTCTCTTGCAACAGCTGCAGAAGAGAGGACTCAAAATATCCAGTCCCATGCAGGGCATCTGGCCAGGATGATGTGTGAGTGTGGTAAGTAGGGAAAAATCAAAGCAATATCCTAATCCATAACGTACTATCAAGATCAAAAAAGTATTTACAGAGTTAGCAGTCCTAACAGTCGGGTATAACATACTTGGGAAATGTAACGTGTCATTGCCTACCCGAAATGGTAAACCAAGTTAAGTCATGTAACCATGCATTATTATGTAGTATAGCTTACAAACATGAGTTGAGGTTGGGGTCAACCCAGATTAACAGTCACTGTTCTGCTGTGCTCATTGTGTGAAATGTGCTGTAGATTGCACTCAGGTCATGACGAGGGTAAATAGGTTATTACTTAGATGTCTGACACAGCTATTCATGCTGTACATGCCAGACTTAAGCAACAGTAATAAACTGAATTTAAAGGGTGATGGTGCTGTGACATGTACTGTTTCAAACAAAGAAGTGCTCACTATTCTTGTAGTCACTGCTTGTGTGTTCTAATCCAACACCAGTCAACTGTACGAAGGAAATGAATAAAGACTGCTGAAAAAACTGTCTGATAAATGTAGTGCAGTACCCACAGTAAGTTTTAAGCCTGTGTTCTATCCAGTTTGTGTCATATAATGCTGTACATTCCACCCACTCGAAGAACAAGGTGTATGGGTAAGGTAGCCGACATTATGGCCAGATATTCATGTGTATAAATGCCAGATTTTAAGGTACATTATCAATAAAGTTTAAAGCAGGATTATGCCTTGAGAAGTAATCTGCTCACATAACTGTGAGGTATGGCTGTAGTCACTCCGTGTGTTCTAATACGAAACCAGTCAGCTGTAAAAAGGAAGTGAATAAAGACTGCAGAAAAAGTGTCTGATAAATGTAGTGCAATACCCACAGTAAATTCAAGCCTGTGTTCTGGCCAGTTTGTGTCATACAATGCTGTACATTCCACCCACTCGAAAAACAAGGTGTATGGGTAAGGTAGCTGATGTTATGGCCAGATATTCATGTGTATAAATGCCAGATTTTAAAGTACATTATCAATAAAGTTTAAAGCAGGATTGTGCATTGAGAAGTAATCTGTTCAAATAACTGTGCAGTATTGCTGTAGTCACTGCATGTGTGTTCTAATCTCACACCAGTCAACTGTAAAATGGAAATGAATAAAGACTGTAGGAAAAAAATGTCTGATAAATGTAGTGCAGTACCCAAAGTAAGGTTCAAGCTTGTGTTATGGCCCTTTGTAGTCAAATAATGCTGTATATTTCTCCCACTCCAGGAACAAGGTATATGGGTAAGGTAGCTTCACGTTGTTCTGGGCAGATATCCATGTGTATAATTGTCAGATTTTCAGAAGCAATATCAATAAAGTATAAAGCAGGAATGTGCCTTGATATATATATTCATTTCCAATAATTGTGAAGTATTCCTGTATGCACTGTCATGTCTTTTCTAATCTGACATCAGTCAACTGTTAAATTTAGTGCATATGTTCCCTGGAGTCATAGCTTGAGGGTTCCAGTCACATGGCAGCCAACTAAGAAATCACCAGCTGTCTAGTCTAATTAGTGTACATGAACATACCTCTCAACTGTCGTGATTTTTCGGAATGTAATGAGTTATGCCCCATATGTCTGGTCCTTGATTAGCAGATAAATGACATTACTTGGAATGCAATTTATTGGCAAATCCATTTACAGAACACCTTGATAGTAATGTATGAACACAATATGTAAAACAGTTCCCTGTAGTTGTGTACCTGCATTTGTTAGTGCTTGGCCTGTACTGTCCCATGGTAACAAGTTGAGAGGTATGTACATGTAACATCATCTGTACAAGAACTGGGGTCACTGTACACACAACTGAAACTGCACATCAGTAGAAGTATGTATTATTAGTCTGTGTAGTGATATCACGTGCAAGGTCACTAATGGTATATTTATTTCTCACTCCCCCCAGCTTCTTTAATTTATTATTATGAAATTTATTACTGTTTATTATTATGGTTAATTAATATATATTTTTTAAATTAACTATGTTTGGCTTATGGGTTATGGCATACTAGTTTGTGGTTAACATACTTACTGTTATATTATTTATCGTTGTGTTCCTCATAATATACCTTAATATGTATTTGGATTAATTGATATTATATTCCATTATGTTAATACTAACATTGATTTGGTTATTACTAATCTTGCCTTATGTTTATATCTAATTTACAACAGCGTGACAAGGTAGGCCGGTTCCAGGCGATCCACCTAACTTGCTTCCACCGGATGTGGCACCGGGGCCCAGCAGTTCTGGGCCGCAGCCTGTTGGTGCTTCCTCTGCTGCCCCTTCACTACCTGCAGCATCAGGTAGGTCTGCCCCATGGGCTGGGGCTGGGCCACCCTCTGGGAGCAGAGGTGGAGGGGGTGATTTTATCACCCATCAAGAACTGCCAGGTATGGTGCGCAGGGTGGTTCACCGAACTATCGGTGCACGCCTGTGCCAGATGGAGCACATGCTCACCAGCCTGATGGGGCTGTCTCCCCCCAATCACCAGACTCCACCACTGCCACCACAAGGGCAGTGAATGAACATTACTGACAGTCGCATGGGTGAGGACTTGAGTCGCATTGCTACTGTGTGGATGCTCATGGGACTGGGATTCCACAACACTCTTCTGTCCAAGGTGTACACCTCCCTCTTGTGTCACACACCAACCCTGTCTGCTTTCTTGCTTGTCTGCAAAAGCTTCCTCATCTTCCCAGCTTACCTCCCCCAGATGTACCTATGTTCCTTCCCCAACATTCCACTCTCACCTTAAAAAAAATGGGCACCTGTCCCAAAAAATATATATATATTGTCCCATACATAGCTCTCCATTTTGCACACTTGTCCACTGCACACACTTAATTTGGTCCAATTGGCTTGACAATGCAGTTAGGTTATAGTCACCCCTCTCTGTGGATGACGGTATAAATTCAGCTAAAAAATCTGTCACAGTGCACAGTTGTTGCTGATGAAGAAATGGATAGCTATGGTTCTTTCCTACAGCAGTCCTGCACATCTGTACCTGCCTTTCACTATGTTTTTCACCCTGCTTGCATTCATCCCTTTTCACCACTATCCTCTCTTCCCATTTTTCTTTTCTTTAAAGTTTTTTTGTGCAATGCGGCACAGCACATCACATGGCTTAGCTATGCTAAATAGCACTATACTGATATATGCTTTTGGAACAATATTAATCACATTCAAAAAGTATACCTGCACCCTATTTTGAAACAGTGACCATCGCACCTGCAGAACACTGGATCATCCCACCAAGCCACACAGCCGGTAATGAAAACAGGTATTTTAAGCAAAACATGATGTAGTTCCCTTCATTAAGCATGTTTAAATGGTGCTGTGCATCACACCTCACCATGCAAATCAGCTAAGAGAATTATACAAAACTAGTACTGTAATTGGCACTTCAGTACACAAATACATCACTGTAAAGGAACATGCATACATAAGTTAGACGTAAGTGAGTTATCTGATAGCAGGTAACCCTGCAATTATGTCTACAACATGTAAGAACACACTTGATAAAACATGAATGGAAAAGAGTATTTTAACTGGGACTCTGGTATACAAATTTAGCACTCTAAAGCCATACACATAATAATAAACGTGGTATTTAATAGCAGGTAACTGGAATGATAACTAAACATGTAACAATTCACTTGTAACAGTGACTCTGTAGCTCAGTCTGTAAAATGCATTGAAAACACAACTTTTTGGTACAAAATGTCCTGGGTTCAAGTACAGCTGTGTCTGCCAATGAAAATACATGTATGTGGCCATCAGTATTATAAAGTGTGATATGTATGTCTGTCTCATCACCTGTTTGGCCACCCAAAGCAGTACAGTTGAAATGTATGCATCTATATTATACAGGGCAAAGTCCTTCAAGTAGGACCACTCTCATTTACTTCTAGTACAACACTATAAAGTGCACCGAATGTCAGATTATGCATTAATCTGAATTCCCGGAGGATATTGAAGTGTGTACTGAAATTGTGGTCCAGTAACGTCACATTGCAGCCCAGAAAGTTTTGCTGGTGATATCAGAGACAACCACAGCTGCACAAGTAACATACATATATGGAGGTTGAGCTAGACACAAGGGTTGCCAGCATACACTTAACAGGGGACTACCATGACATAACACGTGACTTGGCAGTTGTCCAACTGTGTGACATCCTGGTTAATGTATACCTACCTGTTTTCTAGGACACACAGAGCATTTTGCCTTGCACTATCTTACTGATACAGTCGGGTGACAGACTTACTTGACAAACTTACCTTACTTCCCAGTCGGGTGGGTATGCTAAATTTGGCCCTTCCTAGACAACAAGGCTACCACAGGTCACTCGTACTCTTAAGGCTTGTTGTCCTGCAAAGTGTTCACCCTTTCTGCCTATGCCTGTTGCCTGCAGCATCACTTTCAGCTTCAGCCTGTAACACACACATTTGTATGTAATAGTAGCTGCTACAAACATTCTCTCTGCCATGACACAGTATCTGTCCCCAACTATTTTACAACCCAACATATGAGAAAGGGGTTGCAATCTACATTGAGGCCTTATATCTTGTGGTTATATCTTGTACAGTGGTTGCATGGGATTGACTGATTATACTGCAGATCAGCTGTGTTGGCTGCAATTAGCATTTCAGAAGCACAGATTGGTTCAGAGGCAATTGGCATACATCTAGCTAGGGGAAACATTGTGTATGAGAGTTATTTTGCATGGTCAGCTCGTTGGCGCAACATTTATATATATTTCTGTACCATTCACCAGAAGACTATGTAATCAAGTATGTAACCTTTTTTTCCAACATGATGCAGATGTGTCCATATACTGAGGGGGAATAGGGATTACAGCAGTAAGCCTTTCTTGAAACTGTACTGATGACATGTCATTGATCTGCAGATATGTTACACCTACAGAGAAACTAGAGTACAGTAGTATTAGAATGCTCTGTGTTAATTAGGTATACAACTCTCCTGGAACTTTCCTGCTGATAGTGGTGGTAATACTACACCACTATTTGTGTGGCATTGCTGGTTTTAAGTATTATAAGGGGGGGTTTACACTTACGGGCTACAGCTTAATGGACTACTTTGTTAGGTGTGTGATCATACAACAGTATTTGTCATGGCACAAGCAGGAGTAGATGACTGCTGATACTATCCTACTCGCATGCACAACCTTACTATGTTTGTATGGTGTTGAATATGAGATGTGTAACCAAGCAGTGCCTACTGGTAGCCATCTGTTATTGCTGTGTCTCTACCTACTATACTCCCACATATGTGATCCTGACATATGTTCCCATTTTGTTGTCTTTCAGGGAATATGTATCCCCGACATTGGAGCCCTTTTACAGAGGTGGAAAACGATACTATCCTGGAAGTCCTAAGTCAGCACCACCAAATCCTGCTGTCCAGGGGAAGGACAAACAGGGAAGAGTGGGCAGCACTGTGGGCCGACCTGGTTCACACTGTAAATGCAATTGGTCACCAGAGCAGGACATGTGAGCAGGTGTGAAACCGTGTAACCTACATGATAAATGCTGCTCACAGAAGAGCAGCAGATGTGGCCAGGGATCATGTTGTCACCAGTATAGGGCCTGCAGCAGAACAACCACTGTCAGCCACTGAGGAGTTACAGCCTTGACATGGTCTGCATTGGACATGTTATGTACACTGTGTATTGGGTTACTGTAGGACCTTTCTGGTTGTCACAGGTGTCAGATATGCCTTACATACCAAATGCAGCATTGCACTCAGTGATGGGTGTGATGAGTGCCATATGCAGTGTAATGATGATATTCTCGCGTGTACATGCCACCCCTTTCTCTATAGGTTATGCAACAGTGCATGAAGCCCCACATCTTGCCGACCAGAGAAAGTCATATGCTAGATCACTCTCTGTGTCCCTGAGTCCCTGATTAATGAGTCAACTGTTGGAGGTGTGCAGACAATACAATATTTTCCAAGGGGTGGGTGAGTGTCAAAAGTATAGTATTGTGCATTTCTTGGCATGTGTTATTTCTCAATGGCTCTAACAGCAACTGACTGTGTGTGTTAGCCCCTCCTGGGTAACTGTTCCTTCTGTGTGGGAAACACTGCCAATTCCTTATTTGCAATCACCTGCAAATGTAGTCAGTCTGAGATCAATGACAGTGGCCTTGACTGCAGAGAAGGGAACGTCTAGGAGGGGTGCTCCCAGGAATGATGCAGTGTGCCACTGGTGACTGGTCTCATTGTAGCACTGGCCTACCCAATCCTATCTTTCCAGATAATGACTTGTCAGACACTTGATTATCCAATGGCTGACGTACAAGTTTGTAAATAATGTCTACAGTGTTTCCACAATGCCTGATGGCCTAATCTTTTCAAATGCTTTCCCAGGCCATGGTAGGTGGGGTGAGTCATTTACCTGGCATCCATTGCATACTGTAACAATCAATTGGGTCCAATGCTTAGGGTAGGCATGATCTGACCATGAAAAAAACAAACTGGATTTGGGCCAGTGTCTGCAGGTGTGCTACATTGTTACCGATCATTTCCATGATGCGTCCTTTCATGGCTGTAAATGTGACACTGCTGAGACATCTGGGGACACTGCTTTTCACTGCATGCTACTTGTCCTATGTACAACTATGTATTTTTTAATTCTATCATGGTTTCCAAGAAGGTAGTCAGCCAACATGTCTGAGTAAAGGTAAGGAGGGATTGTTTACACAGTTATCTTGCAGTTGCACACCACTCAACCATTGTGTACTGCAATGACACAATCACCTTGTGAGGAATGCTGACAAGAGGGGAGTCCCCTGAATTGCTACTACAACTGCTGGTCTCAGCACAGCCACTGTTTCCTGGGATACCATGCTCCTACACTTTGTCTCTCAGTAAATGCAAAATGTTAGTACCAAGCTCCACATGAGGAGCAGGCCACAGCCTGTTTGTTCATCCACATAGTTGTCCCATGTCATGCAAGGCTCTGTAGGCTTGACATACCCCTTTCCAGGTAGATGCCTTGAGTAGCAGTCAGAGCACTCATTACAGTGTGGCATGTATTATGCATACTATTCCAGGGTTTTGTCAGTTTAGTAATGAATTGATGATGAGTTGGAGCACAGCTGCAGTCTCACAATACAATGTCTGGTGACATACATGTGCAAGGTTTGTCGAGCAAGCACCACAGTGGCGGTGAACCCTGTTAGGTCATAATTCCACAGCAATTCATGCAGCCTGACCTTCAACAGCGTTATGGTGCATGTCTGTGTGCCATGGATCTGAGGCCTACTGCAGAGGAGTGGCCACATTTGGCCAAAGTATGTGTACTCACACATGTCCTACGTATGTCATACTGTACATTTCTGTAACAGGTACACATGTCTGTGTTCCCGCATCATATCACACAACACCCAGTGTGCTGTCTAGTTGCTTGACAAGCAGTGTACACTAGCAAGGCTAGAGTAATGACCTCAAAGTTGATCAAGTTCTCTGTGCGTGCATGGACATCCACATCTTCACTGCAAGGAGTGCCTACAGACAGTGTGTTTGAGGCTGTCAACCCCAAGGCAGTAGCAGCATGACCCTATCTTTGCTGAAGTTGTACACTGTCACATTTTAAGTATGTTATTGCGACCATGCCTAATCATGGAAGTATGGCTGATGCAAGGGCCTCTTGCCTGGCAAAGCATTGTACCCATGTCACGTCACACTGTCAGGAGCTGCATTACCTTAGGTGAATTACATAAAAGTGATATGTTACATTGCAGCATCTGTCAGGCCACTGCCTAATGAAGGCCTGCTGTGACGTACACACAAGCAAGAATCTATTGCTAATGGCAGTATCAGTGACTGCTGTGGAGATGTGGACATTGTCCTAGATCCCACACTGCTATGCCACACAAACAAAATGTGTGACAGATGTGACTATGTAGCAAACCTTGATTTCATGCCACCCCACACACCGGTCATTACATACGACAATGACCATTTTGACAACATGCACACCTCACCACGTACTCCATCCACAACCACATCACACACAACTGCATGTGTGGAGCTCCTTACCAGACACATGCACAAACGACAGATGCCTCAGAAACTCTCTTGCAAGTTCAGTACACATACATATACCTGTGCAGAACACAATACACATAATAACGTATGTACCACTCTCTCACCGGTCAAACACCTGAGGCAAAACACAAACTTAACCCTATTATTCATAGGTGATTACATCATGTGACACATTGATGAACCTGTCACCAG
This sequence comes from Protopterus annectens, assembly GCF_019279795.1. Classification (NCBI taxonomy): domain Eukaryota; kingdom Metazoa; phylum Chordata; order Ceratodontiformes; family Protopteridae; genus Protopterus; species Protopterus annectens. The sequence goes on from NC_056738.1 coordinate 65,490,871, forward strand.
GCTACACATGGGAAAGCTCACAGCTGTCTGCAAGATGCTAGGATACACCATAACACACATGAACGCAGGTCTGTCAATATCAGGTGACGTTATGACGACATATTTCCTGTTGGTGTGTACAGCTTAAGACATACTGCAGTGGACTGTATGCAGACACAACTGAGCTTACAGACTCTGTTTCTGGTGAGTATGCTCCTACTCTTCAACTATATTACACCCTCACGTAGGATAACTGTTCAATACACACAGAAAATGATTGACGTCAGTAATTGGCTTATCATGTGGTGTCATTTTATGGGGACCCAGTAAATGTCTGCCTGTGATTACTTGCTCAACAGACCTTGATGCTTTGCCACAGATGTTGTTCATCTGTCACCCCTGGCAGTTTGTGTGGTGGACAAGAGTTACTGACATCACCATAGTGCATCTTATAGGTGGTGTCTCATGGGGAAATATTTCATACAGGAAACACTATCCTCAGACAACATCACAGTTATGCTGGTACACGTTAGGAATGCCACCACTAAACTCCACCCACTGGATGGTGTCCCCACCTTGGAAGATGCAGACTTTTGCGCAGTCACACCTAGTTCAGGGCTGTGCCCAGCACCACAGCCATTCCAGGCTAAATGTCCTTCTCATGTTGAGAATCCACAGTGAAAGTGTGCCAGTTAATGCAGTTGGTTTATCCATAGTCATTACAGATAGATAAATATCCAGATTGGCTAAACAGTGTGATTCCCTGGAGACAATGCAGGTGCTATTCAGTGCTGGTTGGCCACCTAATGAAGCCATTTCCAGCTACGGGGTAACTCCATGACTCACAACACCTGCTGTGCATAATTGAATTTACCTGTGTCCATCAAGCTACGTGGCAACACCATGGTGTGGGGTGACTTTCACTAAGCATTAACTGTGTTGGTTACTCGTGCTCAAACTCACTTGGGCAAAGGTTATTCCACATCCTTAAATACAATGCCCTGAGTCATTGGAGTGACATCCCCACAAGGGGAAACACTCGAAAATGTAAAAAAAATATCCGTAACACTACTATACGTACTGCAGTGATATTCACCAAATAATTTTAATAGTATTAAGTGCTTTCATCTTGTTACAGAGACTTCATCAGAATACAAAGCATCACATTAACTTTTCCATTTAAATAGATTCCATTAGTGACATCATTAATTACATCATCAAATTTAAAATCCATTCAAACCTTCTAAATAAAATTAAAATAAAATGCAGTATACACTAAAAAAATGGATACAGTACCTTAACCCATAATATACACATTTCCCATAAATTAATTTTTTTATATACAATACATTGTCTGTAATAATTTATAATTTATTTGCTCTTTCCATTAGCATAGAGGCAATTGATATAGTGTCATTTAGACCAGGGGAGAACATTGCAGCTAACTTGAGCTGCCACTGTTTCTTTTTTCTTTAAAAGATTTTTCCATTCATCTCCTCTAGGATTCACCAAGATTATGTCCAAAATCCCAAAAATAATTTTTGTAAACCCCATACAGGAAAGGGAATATTTATATTTGGCGAATGTCATTGCTGTATGTATAGTAGTGTTACGGATAGTTTCTCTACATTTTCGAGTGTTTCTGCTGGTTTTATTCTTGGTGTGGTTAGTGTTTTCGGTACTAGTGTATCCCCACAAGGGGAGCCAACATACCTCATCAAGTGCTTACCAGTATGGGTGACCACTGTAGCATCTGCACTGTGAGGTCCTCCATGGTTAAAACCTGACCACAACTCAACATTGTTACATGTTGGTCTCACACCTGATCCCCCTTCACAAAACACAGGTGTAAACTTCAACAATGCAAAGGATAACCTCCTATGGAATGGTATAACTGGAGTGACTGCACCACCAACCTCAGATGGGACAAGCAAGTATGGCGGCCTTTACAACAGTGCTTTATGCAACCACCAGTACAACTGCATAGACTTTTCTGTAGCTGATAGGAGGACAAGAAGCACCTCATGGCACAGCAAACTGGAAGCAGTCAAACAATCCCTCAGTTATGTCACTCTCCTACAAGAGGTTCTTCATCGGCATATGCTTGTTCACATACTCATGGCCATAATCCCATGCAAATGTGGTATGTAGTATCATTTCCATCAGTAACAGCAATGTTCCTGGTAAGTAGCACACCATTTGCAACACCTGATGTACAGACACAAGGGTGATGGACCTGGGCACACAGGCTTGGCCAGACAGGTTTACATCTACTTTAACATAGATTACCATGTCTCCACAGGGGTAGTATATCATGCTCATGTTATTAGTGAGGGCACTATCACCTGATAATTATGTAGTTATAACCTCCATATAGTCTCCCCTCAGCATGGCATTAGTTCATTGCAATGGCTATGTTCTCATGTACCTTTGCAAGTACCAGTGGCAATTGCACACAACACACAGTTTCCTCACATGTGAACTTCAAGTTCCCAGTATCTTTTCTACGGGGATTGTGTGCAATAACTGTTATTGTAGCTTGTGTCATATAGACCACTCAGAAGTGATCTCTGCCTTGCATACAAAGCAATGTCTGACCCTGCTGTATTGCAAATGCTGCACATTTGTAAGTGGAATAGTACATGTATTACATGCTGTAAGGACATTACTTGGTATGTGACATTAGTAATACATGCTGGTGGGGGGATCTGCGTACCACAGTTTTACAAACCATTGAAACACACCCCCACCTAATGGCAAACAGTGCACCTCATTGGCACTGCTCAGATGCCATTTGTATGATTGTCTGGATGACTGTCATGTCACCACAGGGCTTTTGCATGTGTCCCTTGTAGACAGGGGCAATATGTGCTGATCATGTAAATAAGGCTAAGAACGTGACTGGGATTTTATGGGACCTAGGCTCATTAGGCTACTAATGTACAATGATCCTATGATCCCATACCCTGATGTAAAATGCTATAACATCCACACACACACCTGGCTACAGTAAGAATGGTAATACTGTCAATTCATATGTAGAGAACACTGTACAGCATACACAATGCAAGTTGGCTGCAATTAGATTAGAACCCCTACCTATCTAATGGTACACATTAGAGATCACAGTACTTAACGTACACGCCAAACCCAAGTGCACTGTTAATATCTGTTTAGGTAATGTTATGATAGATGACATCAACAGGCCTTGCTCTGGTCAGGACTTTTGAGGTGCACAGCACCTGCAACAGCCAAAATACTGCAAATCCCCACCTCTTTTTAAGTCAGTGTGGTGATCACATTTATTTTGCAGGGAGCTTCACACACACACACACACACACACACACACACACACACACACACACACACACACACACACACACACACACACACACACACACACACACACACACACACACACACACACACACCAAGTGTGCTGGACTGAGATTAGAACCTCTACCTGTCTAGTCTTACACTCTACAGATCACAGTATTTGCAGCAAGCACCACAGCTTAAGTCTGACATTACAATGGCAGTTGTTAAGGTACATCACATCGGCAGGGCTTGGAGGCATCTGCAAGAGCCAAAAAGTGCAGGTCCATTGACATTTGGAAATTGAGGTGGGATTCCCATTTGTTATGCATGGAGACACACACACACACACACACACACACACACACACACACACACACACACACACACATGCATACCAAGTGGGCTGGAGTGAGTTTAGAAACCCTACATATCTAGTGTTATACTCTACATAATTTACAGCAATCGCCACAGCTTAAATCTATTTTATATGTGACTGCAGGTGAATACTAGTGGTGTACATAAACTAAGCATGTGTTGAACAGTGTGTGTGGGCTGCAGAGTGACATTGCTTCTGAACTGTTCTCTGCATCTAGTAATTTTGCAGTCAGAAAAATGTTTGTTATCCTAGCTGTGTGTCTACAGAAGCCATTTTGGCCATAGGTGGCTGTTTGCATTTGGATGGGCAAGCTTGTGGGCAAAAATGATCTGCCCTGTCATTGCATGCATATACAGCATGATACATAACACCACCCATTCACTTGTTGGTTTATGTGTTGTGAAATCCAGCAGGCACAGGGGACTGTAGGGCAGTGCATTATTTACTGTTCAGCCCTTACATTTGGTCCTTTGATCAACATTATATATGTGTCATACTGCAGCTTCAGTCCCCAGTATTCGGGTATGTAGAATGATACAGACATACACAGACTTATAAACATATATCTGTATGTAAATATACATGAAGGTGTGTGTGTGTGTGTGTCTGTGTATCTTATATGTATATGTGTTATGCAAATGTTTGGGGAGAGACAAAGCTGTATGTCTCTACATATATATATATAGATATATATATATATATATATATGTATATATATATATGTGTGTGTGTGTGTGTATATATATATATATATATATATATATATATATATATATATATATATGTATATATGTATATATATATATATATATATATATATATATATATGTATATATATATACACACACACACACACACACACACACACACACACACACACACATATCTATAGGGAGAGTGCGATACTGACAGGCAGATATGTATACATATATGTATGTAGCTGTATCTACGTATGACAAGTCATTCTAAGTGGGGAGCAACAGAATTGCATTCTGCTTAACTAAGTGAATGAGCATGTCCAGTGGAACTTTTGCTAGTTATAAACTGACTCCAGCCCACACCTACCTATATTCTAGTCCAGGATTTGTGTGTCATACAAAATGACATCAGTGCCTGTTTTCTGCACTGCTGCATGTCACTAAACTTGCCTACGAATTTCTTCAGTTGTGACATACTTAATATGTCACAAAGGTTAATAATATTACACCACACATGCTGACAGTCTCTAATACAAACAATAATAATGCCTGACATCCTAAAATAAGTAGTTACATCTAGACTAAAACAATGAATACCATCACACAAGCTAACCACCCTATTACTTTGAGCCACATAAGCTGTTTGACAGACACAGATCATTCATCACCTAATGAACTACATAAATATGTATATTGTTATTCCTGTACTAAGTACGATATGGAATATATGATAAATTTCTATGTTACTGTTCTGAGACTGCCTGACATGCTGATATACCATTGATGAGTTTCTGTTACATAAGTTACAAGGGAACACTGCTGTGTTGGGGGTGGTGGAACACCACCATATGTTCTGCTGGGATACACAGTAGTCTGACTATCATGTCACCCTATTGTCCAACATCTCCCTTAACAGATGTACCAGTAATCTGTTACAGTAGGACTGCATGAGTATTCCATGCATGTGGCCTAGTGAATATTCATGGAAACAAGGTAGTGGAATGGGTATCGGTAGTCCCCTGTGGATGTAATTTCTGTCCAAGTAGCCCACTATATTTACTTGCATGATATACTGGATCCATACATACAATGCCATATGTTAATCCATACTGTGAAGGTTACGGACTTACATTGCAAATGCAGCAGCTGACACAGCAGTAGTTTCGGATGGACTCTGTCTGATGCAAGCAGTACACAATCAATACATGAGTAGTTACAGGATGTATGGGTTGCCTGCCATCATTTTTAATGTCTGTATGTGAGTAGGACTAAGGTGTCAGTCCATAGGTCCCTAGGTTGTCAGTGAATGTGCTATGCATTGCCTCTTAGCCAATGCCAGGGCATAATGAGCACACCTGCATCTGCCTACAGGGACATCAGCAGGGGGTTCTTCCTCCAAGCCCTCCTGTGACTGTGGTTGTGGTGACCTAGGCACTGGTGGGGGTCTGTGTATCCCTTCCCTTTGCTGATCCTGCTGCAGCTGTTTCCACAGGATCATATTGTGTAGCATAGCACATATTTGTGAATATATGTGCACATCTGACTGGAGAATACTGCAGGACTACACCAGATATATTGAGGCACCAGAACCATGACTTCAGCACCACAAACACACTCTCTTATGATGTTCCTAGTTTGTCCGTGTGCCTCATTATGGCATTCATCTGTGGGTGTGTGTGTATTTCTGATGGGTGTTATTATCCACAGTTCCAGGGCATTCCCCAGTAAGTGGCCATGTGGGATGTCCCCTCAGCAAACATCTGGTACAGCTGTGATGTGTGCCAGATGTGGGAGTCATGATAACTGCCAGGGCTGCCAACACACATTCAGGATAATCCCCTGGGCATTGCATACAACCTGGCAGTTGATGGAGTGGTACCCCTTGCTGTTGGCGTAGAGTCTACCCTGCTCACCTGGTGAAACCTTGATGTGTACATAGGTGCAATCTATGGCACCTAGTACCTCAGGGAAGTGTGCTACACAGTAGAACTGTTCCATATTGCTTGTCTTCACTGCAGGGGAGAGGAGAAAAGATATGTACTCATTGGCATGTGGTAACATAGCATCCAGGAATTGATGGAGTATCCTGGATGCAGATTCCTGTGACACCCCCATCATGTCCCCAGTTTGTCTTTGAAAAGTGCCTGTAGCAAGTATCCTAAGGGCTACACATACCTTTGTTTCTACTGGGATGGGTTCCACTCTGTTGGCTCTGGCTCTGAGTTGAGGACGGCAGGGGTCAGTGAGTTCTTGTAATATGTCCCTGTCCACCCTGTAGCTCTGTACAGTCTCCAGTTCATGTAGCTCCTGGAAGGTTACCTTGGGTATGAACACTCTTCTCCTTCTCAGCCTAGCCCTATTGTCAGCAGCACCAGCAGCACTGACTTCAGCATCTAGCACATACAGGTGTAGCAGACCTGCAGCAGCCCCTAGCATTATCTCAGTTAAAATTCCCAAATGTGAACACCAATGGTCTGGAATACTGGGAGAAAAACAGAATGTAAGGTGTATGCATACTTTATAGAGGTCTGCTGTAGGTGCAGCATGTGTGATTGGCTAATTATTATCCATTTCACCTGCCTAGAATGTGATTTAATGGGCCTACTTTAGTGTGCGGTGCTGTGTGCCATCCAGCATAGCTCATACACTTTAAGAAATATTTGTATTTATTTTATTAATTTTACATTTATTTACTGGGAAAGTCCGACTGGACAACAAGTCCATTTTCAGTGGAAGCCTGGGGAGAAAAGCTTCAAGACATACAATACATGAGAAACTTAGCAACTTAACATTTTACAAAGTTTTTTAAAGAGAGCAATAGAAAGTTACATAGCATTTCTTAAAAATAAACAGATTACAATATATGGATGTATGCAATATAGAAAACATAGTTAGATTAGTAGTTAGAGATATTAGTGGGTACAGTAAATCTTGCAAACAGACTTCTTTGAGCTGAATACTTTATATTCAGTCTTTGTAAGTCTGGCCAATATATGCAAGCTTGAGCTAAGACGTTTAAAAAGGGAGAAAAGTGTGGAGAGAAAGTAGAAGAGGGTAATTTACTGTTAGAAAGTAATTAGGTAGTTTGGAGTGAGTTAGTTAGAGATAGGGTAATTTAGAGAGATGGTTTTAGTCTGGGGCAATAGTTTGGGCAGTCTTGTTAAGTGAACTAGGTTTATTTCAAATTTATTTTAGCCAGGTTCAAGACATGGGCAGATCCATGTAGCAGATAGGTGGGCTTTTAGCAGTTTTTTGAATTGTACTATGTTAGAGTTGGATTTGATATCAAATGAAAGGCTATTCCAGATTTTGGTGACGCTGCATGAGTAGAGGGATTCTCCAGCATGGCTTTTGCATTTTGTTATATCTGGTAATGCCTTATTGCTAGAGTGAAGGGTCCACTTATTTGAGTAGTGAGCCAGTAAGTTCTTTAAGGCTGGAGGTTTTTCAGGATGGTTTATTATTTGGTGGGCCATTTTGAGCTGATTGAATTTTAGCAACGTGGGGAATTCAAGCCATGAAAGTTTGCTGAGAGAGTGGCAGTGGTGGGATCTGTACTTAGCTCCTGTTGCAAATTTTGCTATTTTATTATAACATGTTTCTAGTTGTATTAAATCTGACTTTCTTAGGTTGGTAATATTCATTGGAAACATCTGCTTTCCATTCATTGCTGCCTCTGTCATCACTGTCACATGAGTGGTGTGCCGCACTAACACGTTCAGCTATGCACTGCACAACATAGCTTACACAAAAGTCAGAATCAGTAATTGAATATACCTGGTTTTAATTGCTTGTTGCCTACATCATCAGTGTGACCTGGGTGGTCTTTCCATGTGAACACGCTCAACTGTGCAGAACGCAGCAGGAATTAAACAATGCTAAAGGTAACTAGACACATCCCACTACTGGCATTCACATCCACTGAGAATATCAACATGGTGTGGGAGCCTACACGAAATGACTATGTGAACATGATTACTCCATTTTGCTATTCAGGACATCCATCTAATTTGCATACATATCTGTGCTGACAGCCTGGAAACTACACGGTTCAGAGCCATATGACCTGGGCACCAATCCACCATTGTACAGCATAGATGCAGGGAGCTATAGTACATTTCTGACATATATTGTAAAATGCACATTTTTTTATTTCTTTTTTTGTATTAAGCATGGTTGTTCACTGTGGCATGCAGCTCAACCAAACTGAGATTATTAAAGAAAAGAAAATATTATTTTAATCCACAACATTATTTTTGCACATATCTGTATGTGGTCATACAGTTTCAGGGGATATATGTCCACATTTCTTCTGTTTTTCAGACCCTTTTCTCTGTGTAGACCCCTGTATGCAGAAAAGTTTCACTTACACTACAGATACTGCCACAGAGTCTACGCAGATGCCTTTTCACTTGTTGGATCGCCCAACCTGCCTCATTTGCATAACATTCACCTGCTTAGCAGGCAATATATTTTCCCTGTTTTTGCATGCATGCACGCCTCTAAGCAGTGTTTACTGAATCTAAAATTGTTTTTACTCGTGTACGCATTGGGGCGCAATGAGTACACAAAAAAAAAATTGTGTAAGCTTTATTGAATTCGCCCATAGTCTTGCTTGAACATCAACACCATGAGTTTTGCGCCTACATTTGAAAGTTGCAGAGTTCCTTTTCTTTGACTTTGCAATGCTCAAGTCTAATGTGACATTGCTTGACTTAAATGGTCAAGTGGAGCACTCCAGCTCCCCATCCCCGCTTGAGTAAGTTTTGTTTTTAAAGGGATCCATATTTATTTCTTTATTCATTTATTCATTCTTTAGATAAAAATAAAAAAACAATGTATTTCATTGCTCTAAAAAATTGTTCTAACAGGGCACCATATTTATTTATTTATTTATTTTTTAGAACAAATAAACAATGTATTGCACTATTGTAAAAATTAATAAATAAGTAAATCAATAAATGCGGAAAGAGTGCCCCTAAAAGCAGGGCATTCTAGGTGGCCACCTAGTTGGCCTATGCATAAGGCTGGCCATGCTTAGTCAATGGTGTCCTACAAGACTATTTGTAGCAATTTAGACAGTTGTCCAAGGGTTCTATTACTTTGTCTGTCCCTTCACAAACAATGTAACATTCCTCCCCATCTTGATTGCATGCTGTTGAGTGGAGGTATACCAGGGAGCAGACTACTTTGTTCACAAATACCAGCAGAGAGAGAAGCATTTCCCCCAATGGCAGTTGACACTAGGTAGAAAATATCATTGCTCAAACTGTAATTCTGTCCCATTAGTATCTTGAAAACTGACCCGTTTCCTCCTTGAAGCATTGAGCTTTCACACATTTCACCTCTGATTTTGCAATTTTTATTGCCATTCATTTATTGCCGCTGTATCTTAAAATAACTTATCAGCAGGCATATCCTGTGTGGTACATCAGTCCGGGGTCCTATATTTCTTGCATTGGCAGCTCTCTTTAACTTTCACTACCTTTGTTTATTGTAACTTGCTTCTAACTGGACTTTGTCATCTTAGTGACTGGAGTCATTTTGACTAGACTTCTGGTCTGTCATTTTTATCATTGATGGCTGACAGCTGTCAAATGTCACATGCTCAAATATTGTGTTACAGTTAAAGAGTTGCATTTGGATCATGTCTTTTGGAAAATCAGAGTTTTTTATGGCTTTTTTTGGCTTTTGTCTACTATGTTTTTTAATTTTGAATTGTCAGCAGTATATCTGGAAATTTATTAACTTTAGTGCTGTGTTTCTGATTCTGCCTGGGGGTTTCTCTTTATCTGAAACTATTTCTAGAATGCCACAGTGTTTTCAGTGGGAAAACACTGAGGTTTCACAGTCCCTCAGAACATAGAGTAAGTTGTCACAGAAGGAGGGTCCAGAACCTCACACATTCCGCCTGTTCTCTCTGTTTTAAAGGATGTGTGTTACTGCCTGCAGTTTTCCTGATGGACAGCCAGCTGCCCCTAAAAAGGCAGATAGGATGTGTAAAGTTCTTCAGTGTTTTGAATTTTTTATATACTATACCCGAACATGACCCAGCAACTATAGCTTTAGTTGACCCACTGCTGCTAAGCTCTTAGTTAATTCCAGTCCTACTTTCTCCGACAAAGGATGGAACATTGTTGATAGATATGAGAAAAAGTGTGTATTGCTGCAAATTTGATTTTCAGAATTTTGAATTGCCAGACTTGTATGTTAAAGTTTGTTCTGACAAATTGTGAAAGTGTAAGGAATATTTTATCTGCAGTTTCTTCTAGTGAGGAAAAATCTGCTTTAAATTACTTAGTTTCTTCGGTTGCACAGGTCACTTTTAATTGTTTACAGGGTGTGAATTCCTGTATTGATACTTCTTCCAGGGCTATGGCTACCAGTACTGTTTTGAGGAGGTTTGCTTGTCTGCATTCTCAAAACATCCCACATGATGTTAAAAATATGATTTTAAATTTTCAGTTGGATAGAGATTTAGTGTTTGGTGGCTCTGATGCTGAGTTGATCAAAAAGTGTGATGAAAGGGGCAAGCTGATCCAGGTAATCTCTAAGATTTTTCAGCCCTTCGTTTCCAAATTTGCCAAGGGATTTTTTATCTCCTTGTCCAGTATGGGCAAAAACAAGAATAACCAGTCTCAACAAAATTCAGTTAAACAGGGGTTAATGGCATGGGAATTCCAGAAAGAAGTTTCAAAACCCCAAATCAGGGACAGACAAACATGTCTGAATGACTGTTTGTTTAAGAGACCTTGCAACTTTCTCCCACCCTGGCCTCCTTTTTTCTTCCAGAAAGTCTGAATCGCTATTTTTCTGTTTGGCAGCAGGTTGTTTCAGACAAATGGGTTTTGAAAATTATTCTTCAGGGTTACAAAGGGCAGTAGGAGGAAATTTCTCCTTTCCAGGGGTTCATTTCCCATCCTTCAGATTAGATTATTTTGTTTCCACCTGTCTTCATCACATACTGTCCCAAGGAACAATAAGACCAGTTCCCCCTTCCCAGGTGGGGAACGATTTTTATTCAAGAATTTTCCTAATGCAAAGAAAGAAAATGCTTGGAGACCTAAACCTGTTTGTGACATTGCCCACATTCAAAATAATATTACTTCACAACCTGTTACCTCTTCCTCTTTCATCTTTCCTGGTAACACTAGACTTAAAAGATGCTTATCATCACATCTCTCTTCATTCAGATTTCAGACATCTCTTAAGGTTTTGTACGTCTGGATCACAATATTGTTTCATTGCCTTACCCTTTGAACTACCCACTGCACCAAGAGTGTTCACAAAGTGTCTAGCTCCAGTTATAGCTTATTTTAGGCTACAGGATATCCACATTTTTCCATATTTAGACATCTTTCTTATTTTTCAAAATCTTTTTCTTGGATGAGAGATCCCTTACACAAGCTGTGGTTCCAAGTGAACATTCAAAAGCCTTTTTTGACTTCCTCATACAGGATTGTGTCCCTGTGATGTCAACTAGACCTCTCGGTTCAAAGAGCTTTTCTTCCACAGGAAAAAATAGATCTTTATTTAGATTTATTTCTAAGGTGTCCACTCAGACTTCAGTCACTGTGAGGGAATACCTCAGGATTTTGTGTCTCATGGCATCTGTAATCATAGTGATACCCCTGATAAGACTCCACATGAGAAAGATACAGTGCTATCTGAAATGTATTTGGTCCCATCATCAACATCCTTTATCTTTGAAAATCCCAGTGCTGGGGGTTTGTCAGAAGAGAAATATTTTGGTGAAGACGACAGATATCCTTAAATCCAGGTCTCCCCTTCTTCCTCCCTGCTCCAAAGTATTCCGTCAATACGTACACTTTGGACTTTGCCTGGGGAGCAGTTTCAGAACAGATAAGAGTGCAAGGAGGCACCTAGGACAGATGCAAGAGCATAAGTATCAATGAGGTGCTTGCATTGACCAAGGCACTGAACTATTTGAACCATCTTTGGTCCCCGGGACCTTTTCAGGTGGTTACATATAATACCACAGTCATGTGGTATATCAATAAGCAAGGGGGAACCAGCTCATACCTCCTTTACAGACTAGCCATGTTAGCTTGGGATATAGCTTCACAGCACAGTCTCACTGTACAGACATCCTACATTGAGTCAGTGCAAAATTGTATGGCAGACAAGCTGGGCAGGACAAGAGCAGACCCTCAGAAATGAAAACTAGATCATGGATTTTTCCAAAATTTGATCCATCTGTGGGGAGTTCCTCAAGTAGACCTCTCAAGATTCAGTTCCAGGACTCCATGCAAAAAGGCCTGAAAGACAGATGCCTCTTCATTTTTTTCCTTGTACAGGAATGTTCTTATATGCTTTTCCAACCTTTCCACTAAATTCCTGTGGTACTTCTGAAGATTCAGAAGGAATCCCTCAAGATCATTGTGGTGACTCCCTTCTGGCCTAGGCAACTATTGTTCTCCCTTCTTTTAGAAATGGACAAGGGCAATTACCACAAGTTTCATTACAGACTAAATCTATTCACATGAGAACAGGGGTGTTTGATAAATCCCAACATCATTCATCTTCAATTGATTGCCTGGATAATAGGGTTTTAATTCTTGTTTTTAGGCACCTGTTTACTGAACAACATGCAGCTGGTACTAATGGAGGCAAGAAAGCTTGCTACTAGAAATAATATATTAAAAAATGAAAATGTTTTCTTGTTGGTGCCAACAAGATAACCAACACCAATTCATGGCTGATTGTTCTCTGTTTTACAATATTTGTGTGAGTTACTATCCGATGGCCTCTCTTATTTAAGGTTCATTCATGGATCAACCTCTTTCAGTGCAGTCTCGTGTCAAAATGTTCTTGAAAGGGGTTTTGCATAAGAGGCCTCCAAGAAAACTGGTGGTCCCTCCTTGGGATCTTAATTTTGTGTTAGAGAAGCTAGCAATTGCTCCATTTAAATCAGCTAATCTAGCTGACGAGGTTCTTAACATGGAAAACAGTTTTACTAATTGTTCTGTCTTCTTCATGAAGGGTATCTGAGTTGCAAGCTCTTACATTGAGTCAACCCTGTCTCATTTTCCATAGAGATGGGGTTTCTATGAGAACTATTCCTTCTTTTTTTTTTTTTTTTACGTAAAATGGTATCTTTTACTTTAGGCCAGCAATCCATCTCCCCATTTTCTTTCAGTGGCCTAAAAATGAGAGCGAGAAAGTTCACTGTATACCTTGGATGTCCACTGACAACTCTGGTACTATCTTGACAGATCTAAATCTTTCAGATTTCAGATCAATTTTTAATTTTTTTTTTGAAGGTAAGACAAAGGGACAGCCTTTGTCAAAACAGACTATTTCCAAATGGATGCAATATACCACAAAACAAAGCACCACAGCACCAAAACAGGTAAAAAGAACACCAGGCGAAGAAATCCACAAAATGCTTTATTTCTCTAACGTCTCGGCCAAACAGCCTTCAAAGGAGTATAACATTACCAAACAATACACCTGCCTATATATCTACATCAGTTAATCAATAAAACAATTATTCAATTCATTAAACATCTCCAATTCATTTCTGCATTTAGCCCTTCGGGTAACATAGTATCATATTTTAAAATATAAATAGACTCTTTCAATTTAGAAATTCATCACCATTAGTGTAAACATTTATTTTTTCTAAAATAGACCCTTTAAGCCTTCAGTATTTCCACCATGTACTTGACTAAAATGCATTGCTATAGAGCTTTCTTTCTTAATATTTTGTATGTCTCTCAAGTGTTCCAACAATCTAACTTTGAATGCTCTTTTACTTTGTCCTATATAACATTTCTGACAAGAACAGCTCGAGGCATAAATTATGCCTTCTGTATTACAGCTAAAACAGCCTTTAGCTTGAAATTTCATCCCATTAATTCTATTAAAACTTTGTACCATATATTTACAGGCTTTACACCTACCACAACTACTTGTTCCATAGTTAGTCAAACTATTATTTATTTGTACCACAGGGAATGTATATATAGTTCTTACTAAAAAATTTAATTTTTTTAAAATTTCTCCCTCTCCTATATGAGGTAGTAGGTGTCCCTTTTATATTTTCACTAATCTCCTTAAACTGGGAGATATATATATAACCCCAGAAAAAGCATAACAGTTTCACCAGTATAGGGCTAAAATTGCTGTAAGTAGTAGTGAAATACATAGTTTCTCTTTCATCTAAAGCCCTTTCTCTGTCTATAGCCTATTTTGTATTCCTGTTTTTACTATTAATTTTCTCCCAGCTCTTATTTAATATCTCAGTGCTAAACCCCCCCCTTCTGAACATTTCCATGCTCCTATTTATTTCTTCATCCAAATCTGCTTTATTATTACATAGCCTAGACAATCTATTAAATTCACCCATAGGTACAGCTTCAATTGTATGCGGGGGGGGGGGGGGTGACAGCTATGGACCAAAAAATAAAACACAACGTTTTGGAACTTTCTGTGAACCAAAGTTCGAAGTCCTTCACCCCTACTATCTAATACTACATCTAAAAAAACTATCATTTTTCCTACCTTCAGATCATCAAATTGCAATCTAAATCTATTATTCTGAATTTCCTGTATAAAACTATTTACCTGTTCTTCACCACCCTCACATAAAAAAAATAAATCATCAATGTATCTGAAATATTTTACAACATATTTTAGAAAAAAAGGTGACCTATAGATACATTCACATACCATTTCCAAATGGTTGTCTAAGGCTATTGCCTTTTGTTATACTCACCATAACAAAACTATTCCAGGCAGGGTCAATACTACTCAACCAGGGCCTTGGCATCATCTATGGCTTTTTGGGAAAGGTTAGACATAGAAGTATTCTAGAAGCTGCTACTTGGTCCTTTGTACATACTTTTACAAGGCGATATAAGTGTGGTTCTTTCTGTATGTCCAGGTCAAGCTTTGCTAGGACCATTTTCCAGAGGCTCATGCACTCGTCTTCTTCCACCTCCCAAATGTAGTTAGCTAAGGTAATCTACCAATATAACTGAGGCTACTGGAGCAGTGATCAGTATGATGAACATAGTGCAGTTTTGTAAGTTTAACTTAGCATAATAGTAGATGTAGAATCCTAAATTCTACTTTTGATTACATTAAGTTTTTTTCTCTTTTTATCTGCCTTTCTTTCTTGCTCTTCTTTACAGATATCTACAATCAGGTTATTGTAAATATTCCTATTCGGGGATTATCCTGCTGCTATTGTATTGAATTTGTTGAAACTTGTATATAAATATGTTGCCTTTGTTGATTTCATTTTATGTAAACGTTTCTTGTCAATATTACTATTGCAATTTTTAGTCTTTGTATTAATTACTGTTTTTTGACATGTCTGTAATTGTAATTGGAGCTTTTCTCCTTGGGTCTCAACTGAAAATGGGCCTTTGGCTCAGTTGGACCAACCCTGTTAACAGCTGACAATAAATAAACAAATAAATAAATAATAAATATGCTCGATTGATCACTGCTGCAGTATCCACTCCCTGCTGCAGTATCCACTCCCTGCCTCCACCCCTCCCCCTTGTTTTTTGGTGTTTTTTTATGCCAGAGTGTGGAAATTTATTTTTGTTGGTCCTAGCATTGGCCTTTCAGGGCTCAGTCTCCTTTCCTATTCTGTCAGAAAAGCTCTAAAAGGCTTGTCTTTTAGTCAGCTTAGCTCAAGTTGCTAGACAGTTTGGGTGCATGGAAGGTGCCCTGCACTTTGGAAGCTGGCCAGCTGTTATATCCTTGGCCTGATATATTCCATATAGGTAAGGCTACTGCAGCAGTGAACATTTGAACATCTACTGTTATGGTAAGTCCAACTTGCACACCTGTACCTTTATTTTTACTAGATATGGGCTCATTACAAAAATGGACAAGTGACTAGTAATACATGATCACAACAGTATTTAACAAAAAGTGTAAGCAGAAGTAATTTTTTTGTTAATGTTTGGAGTTTTATTGACTTTTGGAATTATTTTGCTCAATGTTTTTGAAAATGTTGATTTATATTTGTTTTCAGAAACTTCGAGGGCAAACTGAAGCTCTGTATATTTTGACAAAGTGTAATAATACAAGATTTGAGTTTATATTCACAAATATTGTTCCTGGAAGCCCTAGACTCTTCACTTCTGTCATTGCAGTACACAGGTATGTATACATAGTATTTACAATGGGTCATATTAAAGTAATACACTGGACAGGATTCACTATCAGAAAACATTATAAATAACTAAATAAAACCAATAAATTGGGATGGTGAGATATGATGCCTATTTCATAGGTACTGATATTATGGTTATGAAAAACAAAGCATCAGGAGAATATGCTTGTGATTTAATTTAAATGTTTTAATTTAACACTTTCTGAGCTATTAATGTTGTAAGTGTTTATCTACCAGTCATAAAGTAATGGTCCTGAATCATTTTTTTTATATATGTTACAGAAAAAAAAGTAAGAGTTGTTAAATAAAATGCATGTATACTACAATATAAAGTGCAAGATATCTGATAGTATATAAAATTCATAAAAAGTCCAACAAATAAATTCATCCCCCCCATTTTAAACGTATGTAAAGCTTTTGATTTTATACAAGTGCCCTGTGTTATCATTTCATCTTTCAAAATAATCTTGGGGATTCTGTCTTTTTTCACTGAATAGGTTATAATGCCTAGCTATGGAGAAATAGCAACAGCTCTGAGATGTATGCAAAAGAAGTGCATTTTATGGCTTGGAATATCTAGCATTATCTGTCTAAATATAGTCAGATACTTTTCTAGACTGTAAAAACAGCGGTAGTTGTTAATTTTAGCTGGAGATGTTCACCATAACATAAGAATGAGTGACACAGGAATCTTGTTATATTTGGGTTTAATCTGAAGGCTGTGTCTTCCAGTCCAATCTTTTCAAAAAGTAGACATCCCTGGAGTAAATGTTGTGGTTGTGGTCTCAAACCATGACCAGTAGGCAGCAGTCTGGCCACATAAGATGGTGTGCCATACTCTTTAGTCATGCCTTTTTATGGTGGCATATGAATAAATTCTTCATAATGATGTGTCATTCGTATATGTGAAGAGACATATTTCACAGTGTGAAAGCTAAACCAAAATTGCCATTTTCTTCCTCACTAACAGTGTAGGAGTCATTATTTTTTCTTCTTCATCAGAACAATACCATAGGCTGTTTTTCCATTATTGTTTTAAGTTAGCATATACTCCATCATGATCATAAAGTAGAAAGCAAAATGTTTCAACTTCATTCAGTAAAATTGGTTTCTAATCCCCCAGGTATTACTTCTTTGGAGCACAGGTAAACGCTTTTAGGGTGTATTAATTATTTCACACATAGCATAGCTTCAATGTCTATGTTAAACTTTCCTGTATTCACAATGGCATCTGCAGGCTGTACTAATTATGCTGAGCACAATACAGCTTCCTATTCAACAGTACAGTGGTTTATGTTGCTTTCAGTTGGAAAAATCAGTTTCATATCCGTGTTTTTTTTTCCTGATCACATAACAGTATTTGTAGGCTGCATTAATGTTGTAAGGCACAGTACAGCTCCCCTCTATACTGTTAATCAGTTTTAAAATGTTCCGTGTTTCATCCCCATGATCATGAAGTGCAAAGCAAAATGTTCCAGTTTTTCTCCTTAAAATCATTTTCTCCCTCCCACATGGATTATTTGCACATGATACAAAAAGTAACTATAGGCTGTATTAATTTTGTGTCACACAGCAAAACCTTCCCTGTCTGTACTAAATGCACTCCATGCAGAACAACATATGTAGTGTACAGCTCCCCCTTATTAATTATTTCACACTCAGAATAGCACTTGTCAATCAAAACAATAGCGCTAAAATTAAATAATCCTCCACAAGCTGAACAGATCTGTAGTCTGTGTTAATATTATCATGCAAAGCACAGCTCAGAATAGTACTTCAAAGTAAAAACAAAACATGTTGTATGTTGCTTCACCATTAAATATTGCACCAAATTATATTTGCAAGTATGCAAAATGAAGAGAAATATTCTTCTTGCTTATATTTGTGATTACTTTTAGTACTGGGCTTTACAGACTACACTTTCTATTCAAAACCATGTTGCCTACCCATTAAATAATACATCACGTGACATTGGAATAAAGCTCTCTAATTCCTTATACTTGGCTATAACAGATAAGTGCTTCATTAATGCAAAATAATTAAAATGGCCTTCATATGCTAAGTGGATCTGTAGACTGTGTTAATTCTGTTGCAAACAAGACTTTTCAACCTCTGTATTAATTCTACCACAGACAGACTAGTACTTGTCAAGTAAAACTATGTTGCTGTGTGTTTCTTTCTCCTTAAACTCCACACTGTTAGTGCTGGCTCTCTAGAATGTCTGAAGCAGTTTATTTTAAAAAAAAATATTTTGCATCCCGGTGTAGAAAGGTAATGGTGCATAACTGTTAAATTGTCACATAGTTAATAGCAGTACCAAGCTTATAAGTAGAAAGAACCTGCACACCTAGGTTTTCACACAGTTAACAAGGTTTTTACAGTTATACCATTCAACATTATGAGAATATGGGCTGGTACATAAGGGACAGATAAGTGTGAAGTTCCTGAGAACTTTCTTGCCGTCAGCCTGAGAAGAAGGACTACATTTCTCGATTTAGCATTCTGTCAGCCATTTGGGCTCTTCCAGTTTCCAGTTGTTGTAGGCAGATAAGTATTTCCATTGGAGAACCTGCCTTTCCCACTACCTTTCTAATTTTTTCATATTAGCTGAGAGATGAAAATGTGACCGTGGTAGGCAGATTTCCCTACAAAGGTCATCATAATTAATGTTTATTCTGTATAGGTCCAGATCATAACTATAGGGAGCATTCCATTTGTAATTCTTTTATCCCTAAGACTATTTGAAGTCACTTAGTATCTGTAAAGGGTCTATATTAGAACACAGAACATTTAAAATGTTGAGTGTTCTAATATCGACCCATTTTCAGCGAATGCTGAAAATATCGAAGAAGCAGAAAACCGAATACTTTCCTAGGGAAAGAATTTGGTTGTCTGTTTCTGTTGCTTCGGTATTTTCAGTGCTCTGTTGGAAAGTTATGGGTCAGGTTCAGATAAGTGTACGATTGAGTGCGGGTTAGGTA
Organism: Protopterus annectens; assembly: GCF_019279795.1. Lineage (NCBI taxonomy): Eukaryota > Metazoa > Chordata > Ceratodontiformes > Protopteridae > Protopterus > Protopterus annectens. The sequence continues at coordinate 65,510,380 of NC_056738.1, forward strand.
TGTGTGCGATTGTGTGGACATGAGGGTTAGGGCGGGTTAGGTGAGTTAGGGTTAGGGCGCAGGTGAGGTGAGCGTGCGATAGTGATGGACCTTAGGGTTAGGGTTTGGGTTAAGGTAAGTGGATAGTTAGTGGTGTGTGTATAGTTTAGTGTAGGGTTAGGTGTAAGATTTTAGGTGTATGTGTGTGGATTGCTATTTGTTTGGTGTTGTTGTGTTGTGTGTATGTGTTTTGGAACAGCAAATTTTTTTCCCTAGGAAAAAATTCGCTGTTCTGAACGTTCGATGTTTGGTATTTTTGATTGGTAGGGTTCGATACTAGAACACTCGACATTTTGAATGTTCGGTGTTCTAATATAGACCCGCTATAAAGACTTTAGCTTGTACAAGATAGGATGGCCCCTGAGTCATACCTTTCAGACTTCTGTCATTCACATGTAAGAAAGCTAGGAAACCTAAACTTTTGTATTTTTCTGTTGTCCAGTCAGAGCTGGACATCTGTTTTTTTTTTAGCCATATGATGAGCTTGCAGACCATACATGTTCTATGTCTGTGCCTACCTTTATGACCTCTCTGGAGACTGGCAATGCGCAGCTTCCAGACATGTCCCTTATGACCATTCAGGAAACATACCAGACTGTTAATAAAATTGTACAAGCAAGTCATGTTGAAATGCCCCCCCCCCCCCCTTCCCCAGATGCTGCAGAAAAAAATCCCATCTTTGTGATCTGGTGTCTGTCTTTTGTAAGTCCTGGAAGGGGGAGCCCCAGTTAATGATTTCTGAGGGACTAGATAACATTCTGCATATCCTTGTTTGAGAGGGCATCCCAGATACCCTTATTGAGGTATGTCAGGAGTCTACCACACCTTGCATTATTTCTGCTGACAAACCTATAAAGAAGAAGTAGCAGAAAACAAAGCATACTTCCCCTCCTGTTACATATTCTCCTCCTGATCCACAACAAGAATATTATAATTTGTCCAAATGGCTTTTCAAAGCTCTTATGTCATTGAAGTTTCCTCAATTGCTTTGCATATCCTCTTCTACTGCTCAGAAAAGGAAGAGGGTTACATCTTCAGAAGAAGAGGATTATTCTGATTTGGTTGTGGAATCTGTGGTTTATTCCACCCAGATCCTCTCTCTTACTGGATATGATTTGGAGGATGAAGCAATATTTTCTCCTGTCTATCCTTGTGAGGAATTGTTTTTTGATGACACTATTTTTAAAAATGACACAGCACTTCCATGGAGAAGGTAAACAAGTCTGTACAGCCAATTCTCCTTTAATGCTTTACTTGATATGTTTGCTTCCCTGACACCTGAGTCGTATCATTTTTTAGAAGCATGTGGCTAAGATGTTATAAAGTCCCAGATTCTCATAATTATTTATATAAAAATCTGCCTATTTATCTATGGGTCTTCCTCTTTCTTCACATTACAAGGTCAAGCAATTCCTAAAAGGCATCCTTCACATCAGGCCTCCAAGAAAATCTGTTCCTGTTCCCTTGGGACCTAAACTATGTATTAAAAAGAATACTCTGTGTCTCTCTCTTTAAACCTGCCTCTTCTGCTTCTTTAAAATTTTGCTCATGAAAGATCATTTTGTTAGTGGCTTTGACTTCTGTCAAGAGTTTTAGTTACAAGCTCTTATGACTTTTCCTCCTTTCCTGATTTTTTCACAAAGACAGTGTTTCCCTTAGGACTAATCTTTATTTTATGCCAAAAGTTATAAGTAAAATGTCTTTAACCCAATTCATTAATTTGCCAACATTTTCCTAACCCCCCCAAAGTGTGTGTGTGGGGGGAATCCTTCATTTGCTGAATGTTCAGAAACAGCTAAGATTTTATTTGGACAAAACTAAGCTCTTTAGAAAAATCTGATTAACTGTTTGTCAATTATGAAGGTAAAACAATAGGTTTTCCTGTATCAAAACAAACAATCTTCAGGTGGATTTCTCTTGCTATACCTTTTTTTTACACCTTTCATGGGAAATCCATCTTAAGGTCAGGTCAAAGTTCATACTACTAGTGATGTTGCCTCTTCTGGCATTTTTAAATTGTTCAGAGTCAGTAACTATTTTAGAAGCAGCCACTTAGTCTTTTATCTGCACATTTACTAAACACTTAACAAACAGATGCATTTTCTAGATCCAGAACTGGTTTTGCTAGATCCATTCTTCAAAGTAATTTGGAGTGTACTTTTGCACCTCAGTTCTCTTCCCAGTCAGCATAAAAGCTTTGGAAATCCTCCCATTAGTGAACAGTATTGCAACAGTGATCAATTGAAGGATGTAGCAGAGTTGGTTAAGACTTTACCATGACAGCATATGTACCCACCCACCTTCTCTATTTTCCTTTTTATGTTCCTTGGCCAAGGTAGACTTACCCTTTCCTCTCTCTGTTATGTTGACTTGAGTCATTTTTCTGCCCTTTCCTGGGGCAAGAAAGCTCTGAGGAACTTTGTGATTGCATATTGTTTGTTTACGTGCTAGTACATCTTCTTATGCATATGTCATAAGACAGACATACAGCAGGAGAGAAAGGCACCCAAGCTTTGGTATTATTGGCTGGATGTACCATATCTTGGGCAGTATACTTCCCATTACTTCCCATTAGTTAGTAATACTGCAACAGTAAAGTATGCAGACATCTACCACTATGATAAATTCTTACCGAGTTGTACTTTCTTGTGACTTTATGCCTTTGAAGATCATTGGTCAAGTTGCATTCTCTAATCTAGAGAATTTGGAAGTCATTACTGTACACACACTGTTGTCTAAATGTCTGTAATGCTATGAAGTCACAATGCTAGCTGTTTCGCTTACAGAGACATTTTCAGTATTCATGTAAATCAGAGGTCACTCACATTGAGTTGCGTACTGTTTATGGTGAATCCATATTCACAAAAGAATTTCACTGACTAGTTTAAGTACTCAGGAAGGTCTTTAGATCAATGACAGATGCATTCCTTTGCACAAACGTGCAAAATATGTTACTTTATAAGCACATATTTATCTGAGCAATGCAGTGGAAAAGCATGTACCATAGATGTAGCCACTGCTACAGTGCACGGAGATTTGGATCACAGATCTTCATCATGGAAGCTGGGCTGTGAAACACATTTGACTAATTTACATCTGTATCTTAAAAATATGCAAACCAACCGTGCAAGCAGAGGAACACAAATAAATGTTTCATTTACTGCAGTTTCCTTATTTGTTATCTTGACATGTTTATACTTACAGAGATCCTTTTCTTAAAATGTTTTATTACTTTCAAAGTACTATAAAAGTGTCATGCAGATTGCTCGTTGAAGTTGGTTAACATCTTGGGGTGTTCATTTTATAGAATATGTAAATTAAATCCATTTTTTATGTACGGTTTTGGGTGAGTTGGTTACTAATGTGGTTGTTTCTTGGTCAGTGCTGATGGAAATGGATTGAATGCTGGAATCAGGATATTATAAAGGTGAAGTTGGTAAGAAGATGGAAGTGATTTGCCATAATGTGCATTGTTAAAGAGCTGAGAAAGGTTTTGTGACTGAATATTGTTGAAGCTACCATTACTTTTGTGGCCATATGAATTCAGTTAGTAAATCTGATTAGCTTGTTTGTTTACATGTGATAACTATTGATGGCAGTATCTAATGGAGTGGAGTGTCTGCAGGATCAGTTAGCAGTTGTAGAATATGCCAGGCAACAAACGTGTAAGTTTCAGGATAAGGCAGGAGAGAGAGTGAAACAGATTGATCAGATGGTGAATGAGTTAATTAAAATGGAAGATAAGCCAAAAAGGACAAGTTTTAGGCAGTATGGGGTTCTGGAGGGTGTAATAAAGTGAATTTGTTGGAGTATGTAAAAACCAAAATGGTGGAGTGGACTGGCTTTGTGAAAGACTCCTCGATAATATAACAGGTTTTCTGCTTTCAGAGGCTAAATATGAAAGGCCATTGCCCATGTTGATTGAATTTTTGACTTGTAAGAGAAGGAACAAAAGTTGGTGCAAACTGGGAGAAGGTTTTTTGCAGAGTTGAGGGCTGAGTTTTTAGAATATGATTGCTCCACGATGACACGCTGAAATATTCTTTATAATTTATGAATGCTGTGCATGAGTGTAAATGAAGTAGGCTGAAATTTACAGTGTCATTGCTAGCTATATTGGATGTTTTGGGGATAGCAAAGTGTTGACATTTGTAAGTCTGGATTAAGCAGTTGGTAAGATAAGAAAACTGTACAAAAGAAAGTAAAGTGCAAGTTGAGCAAAATTATAAGACAACAGTTGAGATGGGGGAAGTAGATGGTTCAGGAGAAATAGATGATGATTTCAGAGGCCAGATGCATTAAGAGGGAACCAGTGCTGTCTTGGTCAAAAGGGAGCCACTAGCAAGATTTTTGGGGAGTCCAGCTGGATCTTCTGCAGGACTCTTGGAAGTAGGGGAAGGGTAGGGAAGACATAGAGCATAATTGCCTTCTAAGGAAAAGAAAGGGCATCCATCTTCCACACCAGATGGCATTGCACTCTAGAACAGGAAAGAGGGAGCTGCTTGTTCAGACAGGAGGCAGAAAGATTTACTTGAAGAAGCATACCAATGGACTATGTCCAGAAACACATCTCTGTGAGGCATCCATTTGTGAGCCTGTGTCTTTAACCTGCTCAAAGCATCTGCCACTAGATTGTGCTCTGATGGAATATATACTGCCTGAAGATTACAAAGGCCATCACAGGAGCTAGGCATTTTGTGAATACCCTTGGGGCAATAGAGAGGTAAAAGGGCAAAGCAGAAAACTGAAGTGAGAGGAAGAAACAGAGAAACGTAAAAACTTCCTAAAAAGGGGGTGAATAGGAATATGAAGGGTAAGCATCCTTCAGATCCAAGGACACCAGAAAGGCCTGGGATATTAAAAGAGGAAACAGGGTGTGAAGAATAAGCATCCAAAAAGAAGGAATCTTAAGAAAGGTGTTGAGCAAGGAGATCCAGAATAGGTCTCCAAGTGCCCTCCTTTCAAGAGACCAAGAACATCCTGGAGTAAAATTCCTTTGCTACTTGGGAAGGAGGGACAGGTTGAATAGCTCCCTGATCCACAGGGGCACAAGGACCTGTGAGAAATAAGGAAGTTGTTCCAAAGGAGGTTGCCAAATCCCTGAAAAAGGAGGAAAAGACTTTCATACCATGAAGTAACCCTAATGGATGACGGACAGAATCTAAGAATCTGAGGGATGAGATGCTAATTTGGAAGACAGAGAGAGAGATAAAGAGACAAGGGGAACCTTGCCAAGGGGTAGGTAGGGCAAGATGTCAGAGAGAAGCAGGCCTTTCAGATAAAGAAGGCTTCTGGGCCACAGAAGCCTGAGAAGACATAGCAGGAGGAGCTCTCCTACCACTCTTCCTGCCTTTATTGGCCTGATGAGGTTGCCTGTGAACAAAAGCAGGTCTAGTAGAATAATTCCTCTGGAACTTAGGGATAGGAGAGACAAAGAAAATGTTTAGGGTCCTACAAATCCTTATCTTTTTCATAAAAAGACTTAAACATAGCAGCAGTAGTCCCAAAGAGATTACTATTATCCAAAGGATAAAAGATCCAGCAACTTGGCCTTAACATCTTATTAAATAATGCCTCGTGACAGACCAAAACACAGCTGCTCTGAAAGAGACATCAGCAACATCATAACTATACTTGATAGAGTGACGATCCACGTGAGAGGTAGAACCAAAAATGGAAAGAACAGAAGAGTTTGCCTCAGAATCAGGGAGGTCAGAAAGAATCTGACAAGCCTGGGCAACCAAGACCAGAGCATATCTGGTCATGTGGGTCTGGTAACTGATGGCCCAAAGGCAGAAGTAGAAGCAGTATAAGCCTTTTACCAATTCTTGCATTGCTGTACTATCCTTTTCTGAAGGCAAAAGCTTGGAAGAGGGCAAAAGTTTGGAAGGCTTGTCATAGGAGACTGGAACCACAGCAGGGTCAGCAGAAGGGCACACATAATAAATGACAATGCTCAGGAACATCATAGAACCTGACATGTTTCTTTGGAGCAGGAGGCTGGGAGACAGGAAACATGGATGCAGATATAAAGGTGTGTAACATAGCAGCCAACAGAGGAGGTACTACAGAAGGTTAGTAGTGTCCACTTGGAGTAGCTCATGATACCTTTTCTGGATATCATACACTTAAGAATCCCACTTAAAGTGTTCCATCATTCTAGCTATCGTGTCTACAAAAGACAATTCCTCAAAAGGAGACTCAGAACTAACAGACTCTTCTTCATCAGAACCATAAGACAAAGGAGAAGGCATCTGGGAAGAGTATGACAAGGACCAATCATCAAACTCTGAATCCTCATCTAAAGAATTGGGTTTCCTAGTTAGTTTGGAAGGAGTAGAAGTCCAAGGGGAAGTAGGCACAGAAACCCCTTTGGGAGGCTTTAAGACCATTAAAGCTTCAAACAGGTCCTGAGTAACTCCTGCCACTCCCTTTGAGGATCCTTAGGGCATACAGAAGTATGATTAGTCTTCTGCTTTTTCTTGGTAGGGACATTAGCCCCAACAAATATCAGGGGTTCCAGCACTTGATGAGATTCAGTAAGAGTACCCGGAACCACTTCCCTGACCAGAATGTGCAGAACTCCTCTAGGGCCCTCTGAGATGATCAACTGTGGTTCCCCCTCATCGTCCAGAGCAGATGCCTGCAAAGCCTTAAAGGATGTGTGAAAGGAATGATGCCAGCCTCTGACAGGGTTGTGGCAGAGGAATCCGACATAGCCACTGGACGGCCTACAGAGCTATCACCTGCTTCTAGAGAAATGCCCAGTAGACATGGACAGCTAAAGAACGCAACCAATATTTCTTGGTCTTCTTATTTAACAGTACTTCAGGGTTAGCAGATTCCATCATGCTACTCTGAGCTAACAGTTTAAGTCTCTGGTTCTTGAGCCAGGGAAGACAACTGACATCTAAGAGTCTTAGGCACAACCACTTTACAAATGCTGCAAAACATATGGTTGTGGGAAGCACCCAGACAAAAAAGACACTGTTTGTGACAATCCTTATGGGGAATCAGACTACCACATTGATATTTTCCTTTCTTGGATGACATGAACTCTAGATAACCAAAAAAGAACAAGACCAAAAGAAAAAAGACCCCAACAGGGAACTTATCTGATGGCTAGGTATTCAGCATTGCAAAAGAGCATTCAGACCGACGAGTGATGAAGGTGTTCATCCTGGCAGCAAAGAAGTTCTGGGTAACTGAGCCCATACATTACTTTTATGCCCTTTATCCTGAATAGGGAACATATGTGTGATGTACAGCACATAGAAGATCTAAAGGCTTTGGCATACTAGCTGGACATTGGGCTGTCTTTGGCAGTAGATCCCTATGGTAAAGAATACTGCAACAGTAATATAGAAGGACATCAATGGTTACAGATGAGTGTTATGTAGATGATTAAATTAAGTCCTGCTGGTGGAGGACAAATGCTTGCAGTTATATTGTGTTATATGTAACAGTTAAATAATTGATGGGGAAAGATCAGTTGTTGTGTCTTTCGGCTTTTCCCGGTTAGGGGTCGCCACAGTGGAACTCCGGTCCGCTAATGATTAGTAGTTGATTTTTATGTGCCGAGTTACCAGCCTTGACGCACAACCTTCAATGAAGGGACGCCCATTCACGCATGTCTCCATGCAGAAGATGCTCTAGCTGAGAATTGAACCAGACAGTATCTTACTGTGAGGCGACAGCGCTACTGCAGCACCACCACCGCGGTAACATGGGGAAAGATCAGTACAGATTGTATTTAACTTTTCTAGCATTATAACAGGTGTGACCATTTCATGCCAAATGGGTGGCACAGTGGCATGATGTGCTGCTCCCTGACAGCAAAAGATTCTGTTTAGATTTTAGCTGGGGTGCACCCCTTGTGGAATCTACATGTCCTCCCTGCATGTGCAGGGGATTTCTGCAGGTGTTTGTTTTCTTCCATTTCTAAAGGCAGACAGCAGGTAAACTGATGCTCTCCAAATTGCATATATGTCTGTGTTTAATGTGTGAATAAAAGTGTGTGCGCACGTGTGTGTGTGTGTGTGTGTGTGTGTGTGTGTGTGTGTGTGTGTGTGTGTGTGTGTGTGTGTGTGTGTGTGCATGTAGGCATGAGAGAATTCTGTTGAAGACCATTGCCCTGTCCAGAATGGGCTTTCAGTGCCTTGAGCCCATTGCTTGTCAGGTTGAGCTCAGGCATCCTTGTGACCCTTTTAAAAGGTATAGGGGGTTATCAAAATGGAAAGATGGATGAATGTTCTACTATTAAAATTGCTATGTTATAGTTTCCAGATATGCATGATAACTATACAGATAGATGACAGATAGATACACGCTCACAAGAATGGGAAAACATTTGAAAGATTTGGCAAAAAAAGTGTATTCTTCTGCACACATTTGTAGAGTCTTTAATTTTCAAGCTCACATTAAAGTTTATGTTTCCCTCTTTTGAAAACGAAGGGATCCTTATGGATTCCTTTCCCTCATCTGAGGAAAACTCATATTTATGTAATATTGTTGTTTCTGTGTCTCTAGTACCTAGACAGTCTTTGAAGAGTGTTTATGAATCAGCTGATGCCACTGGAACTGTTATGAGAAGGTTTTCTTGGTTACATATACAAAACCTTTCTGAGGATGTTAAAGCTGAAATTTTGAATTCTCCCTTAGATAGAGAAACAATATTTGTCTCATCTGCTGCAGAGGTCTTTAAAAAAAGTGTGATGAGAGGAGGTGGCTGATTTGGGGAGTTTCTCAGATTTTTCAGCCTTCCTTCTTCAAATTTATCAATATTTTACAGCTACCTCTGCAACAGCTTACAGAATTCAAAATAAGCAGACACACTCAGCTGCTGTTAAGCAAACTACTAAAAAGCAATAGCAGGGGACTCCAAAAAGAAAGTAGGAGTCCCAGGAAACAATTTGACCCCCCCCCCACACACACACACACACACACACACGGGCACCCATGCATACCCTGGCAAGCCTATAGTTCTTCCCTAAAATCTAACCCCTCATTCCTCTCTCTCTTTGGCAACAGATAGTCTCAGACAAGTGGGTTTTGAGAGTGATTCATCAGGGCTACTAATGGTAGTGGAAATCTTTCCCCTCCTCTTCAGGAAATTCCTCCTAAAATTCCTCTTCATCCACCAAATCAAACTTCTTTTTTCCCTACTGTCATTTAGTATCTGCAGACTTAGGCGGTGATAGAAGCTGTTTTATCTTAGCAAAGAGAAGGCTTTTATTCGATAATGTTTCTGGTGCCAAAAAAAGAAGCTTCATGGAGACCAGTCCTAGATATTTTCTTTATAACCAGTTTATGAAAGTTCCAAAGTTCAAAATGTAATCCATTCACAACCTGTTACCCTACCTCTTATTCCCAATTTATTTTTTTAGAAACCCTCGATATAAAACATGTTTATCACATTACTATAGCACCAGATTTCAAATGGTTTTGAAGGTTTTCTGTGCCTGAGTCACACTTTTCAATTATTTGAATTACCCCTTGGGCTGTTCACTGCTCCAAGGGTATTTACAAAGTGTTTGGCTCCTGTGACTACACGGTATTCACATTTCACCTTATTTAGATGACTTGCTTATCTTTTCAGAGTCTTTTTCAAAGTGTCAGGAATCTCTTATTTTGGTGAGAGATCTGCAAAAGCTGGGGTTTCAGGAGAACATCCAAAAGTTTAGCTTTATTCCTCACAAGATTGTTTTCATGAGGTGTCTCATTGGACATCCTCCAAGAGAGTCTCACCCAAACAAATGAATGGTGGCAGAAACATGGCCTCAAGCTGAATGCCAAAATATGCACCATCCGCCCCTTTGGGGAGAATGACGTCCCCACATATTATCACATTAATAGCAATGTCCTAAGTATACAATCAGTAGTGAGGGATTTGGGTACCCAGGTTGATAGCAACCTGACTTTTGACCACCATGTTGCTTCCATTGTACAGAAAGCTTTCTACATGGCCCACCTCATAAGTAAGGGTATGTCATCCAAGGACAAAGAGGTTATAACATCCCTGTATTCTTCCCTTATAAGGCCAATTATTGAGTACAATGCCCACTTCGGCATGTACCTCGTCAAGCACATGCAGCAGCTGGAGAAACCAGAGAGGTTCCTCACCAGGAGAGTCCAGGGCCTCAAACATCTACCCTACACATGTAGGCTAAAAGCACTGTCCCTCTACTCAATTTCATACAGACTCCTCAGAGATGACCTCTGTCTGGCATGCAAAGCAATCTCAGACCCCGCCTTGATGGGACTGCTTCATATCTGAAAATCAAGCTTCACTCGAGCAACCCATACATGTGACCTCATCCTGGTCTGTGATATCAATAGGACTTGTTGGCAGGACAGATTTGTGTCCCAGAGACATCCCCATCTGTGGAATAGACTCCCTCTCCATGTCAAACAGAGTACCTCATTATCCCTTTTTAAGGGCAACCTGGATAACTGGATTGGAAACTGAAAATACATCCCTGGGATTCCACCTGTGTCCCTGCTAGACAGGGGTTCTGGGTGTTGACTTGTCTAAACATGGACTAAACTCTTGGCTGGGCTTATAAGGGCCTCATGGCCAATAGTCTATTAACCTCCTATGATCCTGTGGTCCTATACCTGTGTTTAAAGAGCTTTCTTCCACAAGAAAAAGTAGATCTGTATCTAGATCTATTCCTGAATTTTTCCACTTCAACAAAGGCCTCTGCAAGGGAATTTCTCAAGGTAATAAGATTCATGGCATCCATGTTTCTTGTGATTCGTGTAGCAAGACTTCTTGAGAAAAATTCAGTGGTACCTAAAATCAGTATGGTCACATCATCATCTCCTGGCATTCTAGATTCCTGTTTTGGAGGTTATGGGAAGGGAACATCTTTGGTGGAGAGAGCGATTTTATTTCAATCCACATCTCTGATTTTTCTTTCCATCTCAGTGCAGTCTGCAACAGCGGACACTTTAGACTTTGCTTGCGGAGCAGTGTCTATAGGAGTAAAAGTGCAGGGTTTTTGGAACAAAAAACACTGACCAAAACACTAAAGATGTTGGGAGTCATAAATGCTGTTAAATCTCTTAATCACTTATGGTCTCCAAGACCATTATAAGTAGCCTCAGACAACAACACCACAGTAATGTGATGTATAAACAAACAGGAGAACCAGCTCTTACCCTCTGTGTAGACTAGCTGTGCTAACCTGCAATATAGCTTACCAGCACAATCTTACAATACAAGCATCTTCCAGTAAGTCAGAGCAAAACTTTGTGTCAGACAGTCTGAACAGGCCCAAAACAGACTCTCACAAATGGAAACTGAAACAGGGGATCTTCCAAGAATTGGTGAATTGGTCCAGCTGGGGGGAACACCTCAGACAGATATATTTAACTCCAGTCAAAACAATCAGTTAATAAAGTTCTGCTCTAAGACTTCATTTATGAAGGCCTGGAAAACAGATTAATTTTGTTTTCCTTTGACAGCTATGTTCCATTATGCTTTTCCACCCTTTTCACCAATACCTAGGGTCAATCTAAAGATTCAGAATTACTCTTCAAAGATCATTGTGGTCACTCCATTCTAGGCCAGGCCACTGGAAATGGCCAAGTATAGTTACCACAAGATTTCCCTCAAACTAGACCTACTCACACAAGACAAGGGGTGTTTAATACATTCCACCTCAACCTCCTCCCATCAACTCTACAGACTGAGTTTATCCCTACTAGTTGTATTCCAAAGGTGCAAAACTCTGCACTTGCATAAAGGTGGTCCCTATACTGACCCTGGGAATTACAGGCCTGTTATTCTATCTTGACTTGATTTGCCAGGCTATGGAATACACTATAGCTGAATTAATACATGGTATAGGTGACCTTATACAGGATGGTATAAATAGCTTCACTGCACCTCCTCCCTCGGATGGAACTGACAACTGTGCTGAGTGCTCACAAATGCTTTATGCAAACACCTAAACAACTGCATTGATGAGCCTGTACCTGATAAGACCAAACAAGCTCCTCAAGGAAAGTAAACCTGTCTGGTGGACAATAGCCATTAACAGGCTTTACAATAAGAGGAAGAAATTGCTGTCTAAGAGTAAGAGAGAGCGAGTCCCAAACTGGAAACACTTCTTGCTCAGCTTAAACAAGCAAATAAGACTCCTTGTGAAGTCCTCCAAAGCTAACTAGGAATCCAGATTAGCTTCCTCAACTAAAGACAGCCTTAAGGTGTTCTTTAGTTAAATCAGTAACCTAAAAGGAAAGACTCAGATGTGTGTTGAACTGGTAGTTAATGATACGATATATACAGAGCCTATGGACATTACTAACCTGTTAGCTGACAGGTTCTGTGAAAACTTCACTTCCCTTTCCCCACCACACTTACCCCAAGACATCCCTACCACCTGTCCTCTACCCTGTATCTCTAAAGAGCAGGTCGTGAGCATCCTTCAAAGGTCGAAAACACAGCATCCATGGGACCTGATAACATCCCAGGCTGTGTCCTACATGGGCTCAAACAAGAATTAGCAATGCCATTAGTTACTGTTTTCAATCATAGTCTTAGCACTGGCTTCATCCCAGCTGAATGGAAAAAGACCACCGTTATCCCCTTGCACAAAGATGGTGCTTCCACTGACCCCAGGAACTGTAGACCTGTTAGCCTGACTAGCCTTATCTGCAAGGCCATGGAAAGAATCATCATGGGCCTTATCAACAAAGACATTGGTCAACTCGAAACACTTGACTCTACTTAATCTGGATTTGTCAAAGGGAGATCATATCTGCTAAACCTGGTGGACTTCTTCGAGACAGTCACCAAGGCCCTTGATGAGGGGAAATCTGTGCATACAGCCTACCTAGATTTAGCCAAGGCTTTTGACACTATCCCCCACTCAGGCATAATTGACAAACTCACTCAGCTAGGTACCAACCCATATGTCATTAGATGGGTCACTAACTGGCTCACTGATAGAATCCATATAGTCAAAATAGGGGACTCCAACTCCAGCAGCAACTTTTTGGTATGTACCTTTGCAAGCACCCGCAGCAATTAGAAAGACCACAAAGATTCCTCACAAGGAAAATTCAAGGTCTTCAACATTTGTCGTTGAGGATCATCTGAAGTCACTGTCACTTTATTCTGTTTCATACAGATTGCTCAGAGGCGATCTCTGCCTTGCTTATAAGGCAATCTTTGACCCTGCTTTATTGGAAATGCTACATATCTGTAAGTGAAATGGTACACGGGACACTCACTCTAATGGCGTTAACCTGGTATGTGACATTAATAGAACCTGCTGGTGGGACAGATTTTGTCTCCCAGAGTTTACCACACATTTGGAACAGACTCCCACTTCATGGCAAGCAGAGCACCTCATTGTCCCTCGTCAAATGCTGTCTGGACGATTGGATGGATAACTGTAAGTTCACTCCATGGGTTCCACCTTTGTCCCTCTTGAACAGGGGTGATAGGTGCCGATCATGGAAATAAGGGTAAAACTTGGCTAGGCTTGTAAAGGCCCTAGTGTCATTAACTTAGTAACCTCCTATGATCCCTGAATACACACCAGTTCATCTTTGTAGGAGGCAGATCATACCTCCTCAAACTGAGTAAGTTCTTCAAAGGTTTGTGAGGCGGTCAGTAAAAGACATTGAGTTCACTTCTTACCTGGATCTTGCCCATGCTGAGATTATTGACAAACTCTGTCAGGTCCAGGTCATCATTATCCCATACCAAGTTTAACCAGAACAAATGTAGTAAAATACACTGCCAATAATAAGGACTGTCCGAAGATAGAAGAATACTTTAATAATTAAGCGCTTTTGTCCACTGTTAGTGAACTTCATCAGAACAATACTGAAATGATACTTCTTCGTTTTTATAGTCACAAAAGGCTACCAATAACATAATTAAATAAACAATTAATTTAATAGATATACCTAACCGTTAAAGCACAGTGGGATTTAAAGATATATATACAACTATTTATATTACTTCCTAACAAAGTAAACATTACCATTGAAAATAAATGTACACACTTCAAGTCCAGACACAGTTAAAAATATTCAGCACATCATAAAAAATCCTTTGGATACATATATATATATATATATATATATATACATATATATATATATACACACTATTAAAACACTATGAAATAATAAATGTAAAATAAAGATAATAAGAACTTTTTAATATTTCAAACTGATACTCCTTAATTATTTAAAAGACCCCTATATTTTAAAATAGGCAATAATGAAATATGGTCATTAATTCCTGGTGGCCTAGTGGCATTTAACCTTAACTGCCACCTTGTCTCTTTTTCTTCCTAAATTATTGTCTCATCACCTCCCCTTGAGTTAACATTCACCTAATCCAAAATAGCAAAATGAAATCCTGTACATGTAGGCTAGATATCAAATGTCTACTTAATGCATTGTTAACACAGTTCTTGTTAATACTATATAGATGTTCATAAAAAATGACATCGAAAGAGACCTATCTGTCTTGCCGATATAAAATTCTGGACAATCACGGCACTTAGCCATATAGACCACCCTTTTTGATAGATAATTCCTACCTTTGAAATAAATCTTACTTTTTATTATATTCTCAAGCACTAAGTATTCTGCCTCTAATATGTAGTGGCATTGCTTACATGCCCCACATTTTCTTGTCATTACTACTCTGCCTGTGTTGTATGATCTAACTTTAGTATGTCGTTCAAATCTGGCCTTAAAATTGAGGCCAGTTTTATGTACAAAGGTTGGGATAGAGCCCAATATTCCTAAAATATCTGGATTCACCCTTAAGATATTCCAATTCTTATTAAACATTTCCCTTACTTTATCAAGATGTTCACCATATTTCAAAATAATAGCTTTCTTGAACTTCCCGCTATTTTTTTCTTCTTTCTGTTTAGATACCTCACAGCCTAACAGGGGCCTATACTGGTGACCCCGTTTTGAAATTACAAAATTTTTGACCTCGTAGACAAGAGATATGGGGTACCCCCTTTCTAAAAACAAATTCACTATCAAGTCCATAAGTCCACTCGATAAGGACATCCTCATATGTGGAGGTCATCCTGGCAGCTCTTATCATCTGTCCCTTAATGATACTTTTTCTATTTTTGAGAGTGACAGCTAGAGTATTCCAGACAAGAATTAGTAAAAGTAGATTTCCTGTAAATATTAGATTTAAAACCAGTATCAGTGTGTGTTATAAAGGTGTCCAGATAAATAATACCCTCAGGGCTACAGTGATGTGTAAATTTCAAAAACAAAGTGGTTTGATTCAAATAGTCCAAAAAACAATTGATGTCATGCACGGACCCCTTCCACAAAATATATATATCATCAAAAAGCATAAGGTAGAGATGGACATTGTATCTGAAAGAACTATTAAAATACATGTATTTTCCCAATCCAGTAATACAAGATTAGCAAATATATGGGCACATGAGGCACCCATGGCTACTCCCCTCACTTGTTTATAGTATTCCCCTTCAAAAAATATGACGTTTTCCAAAACTAAACTCATTAGTTCCGAAACCAGGTTAACCTTATCCTTATCTAAAGCTGAATAACAATGAACACTATTAGAAAACATCTCGAGTCCTAAGTCTTTAGGAATGCACGTCTATAGATCCACAATATCCACAGTCAAAAATATCAAATCCCTACTCCAAATGTCAGATTTTAACCTTCTCAAAAAGTCCCAAGAGTCAATAAGTAAATGGTCTGCTCTCGAATAGATGGGCTTAAGCCATCTATCTATAATGACTCCAAGTGAGTACATCTTGGATCTATTCCTTGAAACAATAGGACGAAAAAGAGGATTTACAGTCTGCTTGTGTATCTTTGGTATCCCCAAAATAGTGGCCATAATGGGTTTATCTACCTTAAGATAATCATAAATTGACCGATTGATTTGTCCATCCAATAAATATTCTTCAATATAAGAATCGACCCTTTGATAGGCTATATTTATTTCATTAATTGAAACAGGGGTATAAGTGTTAAGTATCTGATAAAATTCCTAACAACTTCTTCTTTCTTCGGCTTTTCCCGGTTATGGGTCACCACAGCGGATCACCTGTCCGCTCATAATTGGCAGTGGAATTTTACTGTGTCGAGTTGCCAGCCCAGCGCCCAACCTTCCACAGAAGGCACACACATGCACATACTCACACCTAGGGCCAATTTAGAGTGTCCAATCCACCTACAGCATGTCTTTGGGATGTGGGAAGAAACCGGAGCACCCGGAGGAAACCCACGCGACCACAGGGAGGACATGCAGACTCCGCACAGAAGGCACCCCAGCCTGAGGATCAAAACGGAGAACCTCTTGCTGTGAGTCGGCAACACTAACCGCTGCACCACCGTGGCAGCCCATCTGATAAAATTCCTAACATGATATTATAATAATCCAAAGAATCAAAACGGAACTATTCCTCACCCTTTGTCCGGTTGCATAATACTTATTGATCTGTCATTAATTAACTGCTGGAGAAGGAAATACTCTTGTTTGCTTAAATTAAATCGAGACTGTCTACCATTGTTAAGATTGACCTGTAACTTGAAAAGGTCATCAACAATGGCATCCTCAACTATGGGCAAAATAGGGTGTGATGGAGGATTAAAAGTACTCTTCCTCCTTATTTGACTACTTGTTTCAAGAGTAGACAAGTGACCATCCTTATTATTGAAATAAATTGCCAAATTTAATTTTCTAAAATATAATTTAGTTTCTATTAGAGTTTCAGTTAAATCAAAAGTCTGAGTAGGAATGTATTTCATCCCTTTACTACATAAAGAAAAATGTTTTTTTACTAATACTAATGTTAGTATAACTAAATATGTTAAAAAATATGTATGCAGGTACTTTTCAACAACAACCTCATCAGCGGATTTTATCTTGGTCCCCTGGGTCTCCACTGGTGGTATTTGTGACTTGGGTATCGATTGTCCTGTTCTGAGTCCATTAAATACCTGTGCACCTGATTGAACCTCTTTCTGCCCTGAAAATAAATACTAAGTTTGATGAACAGGTAATTGGCTATCAATCAGAACACATATCAACAAGAACGAAGATACTTGCTTTAGACAGAAAAACATCACCAGCAGTGTCTCACAGGACTCTGTCTTGGACCTTCTCCTATTTTATATATTCTTCTGTAGCTTGAAACTTTATATGAAGGAACTGTGATTTAACTAAGCTTGCTGATTATTGCAAACTAAGGGTGTTTACAAAATCCTACTGTGAGACTCAAATTCTCATGCAAAGTCTGAACCTAGCAAATGCTTGGTGTGTTAATTATGAGCTTTCCCTCAATCCAAAAAAATACAGTACAGTTTCCTTTGGTGAATCTAACATCACTACCACTTCCCATACATAGACTTATCATGGAACTAATCAGTCAAGATATAGGGAACCTCCAAACAATGGACCCATCTCAATTTGGATTCATCAAGGGCAGGTCATACTTACTCAGCCCAGTGGACATTTTTGAAAAGGTCACCAAATCAATGGGTGAAGGCATAATGGTGTACACCACACACCTCGACTTGGCCATAGCTTTTGACACAATTCCCCACCCTATGTCATCCCTGGATTGCCATCTGGCTCACAGATAAGACCCAGGAAATCAAAATACATGAAGTGAATCTCCACAAAAAGACTAGTCATCTGTGGAGTCTCCCAGGGTTTTGTGCTCGGACCGCTCCTGTTTGCCATCTACTTTTCCAAAGTAAAAGCCAATACCAAAGGACTCTGGCTCAGGAGCAGTCATTGAATCCCCAAATGACCTAGCCATCATGCAGGAAGATTTTCCCCAAATAAATAACTGGTGCCAAAATCATGGACTGAAACTTAATGCCAAAAATGCATTATTGTATCCTTTTAAAGTTCTCTGCTCTAGGGAACTACTACATTGATGATAAGTCCCTAAGAGTTGACCCAGTTATTCAGGATTTAGGAATATTTGTAGAGTGACTTCACCTTTGACCAACCTGTATCCATTGTTATAAGAAAATCTTCTATATTACGCAGTTTATAAACAAAGGGACAATGTCTAGATCTAGGGAGGTCATTGGCTAGGCACTTGCAACAACTGGAACACTACAGAAATACCATAGTAACAGGATACAAGGCCTAAACAACATGTCCTACATGGACCAGCTCAAAGCCCTGTCACTATACTCAGTATCCTACAAACTGCTAAGCAGTGACCTCTTTCTGGCATACATGGCATCCTCCAACCCAATACTGATGAACTTACTGCACATCAGTAAGCCAAATGGCATCAGAAATACTCAGTCTAGGGATTTAAGCCTTTGGAGGGACAGATATATATCACAAAGGATACCACTGCTCTGGAACAGATTCCCCATCCACATAAGACAAAATTCATCTCTATATATGTTCAAGCTCAACTTGGATTTATGTATTAGAAACAGAAAATTTAACCCATGACTGCTTTGTTCTACTAATGGAGAGAGGGCAGTCCTAAATTATTTGTCCCATGCATAGTTCCCTCAGTTTATCTTTGGTATGATCTCACTTATTCTCCTTAGGGATAATATATAATTACCAACCATGAGATGAGTAAGGCCAGGAAAATTTGAGCTCAAAAAGGAAAATTTGCTAAGTTTAAAATGGTCCTCAAGTGCAGCTAGCCTGGTACTTAGCCTTTGGACCTATGAACCTATATTGATAAAGTTTCACTTATAAATGACACAATTTTCAAGGACTCGAGTACAATATTGATATCAGACTTCCCTTTGACATATGTTTTTTGATATGGTTGAAATCTGTCTACCTTGTGCAACATATCCTTTGTGGTATCTCCTCCTGGTCTAAAGAAGTTATAGTTCCACTTTATTCCCCACTTATTAGGCCCATCATTGAATGCAATGCTTTTTAGGAGTATACTTCATTAAGCAGCTAAAGCAACTTGAGAAACACCAATGTTTCTTCATGTCTCTGTATCCATAGCTACTCTGACGGACTAAAAATCCTTTCCCTTTCTTCAGTGTTGTACAGACTCCTGAGGAGTGATCTTTGCTTTATCTTCCATGCTATGAATGACCCAACACAGTCTGAAGTCCATCACCTAAGTAGAGCTAGTGGTAAAGCAAACTTCTTCTGTATAGACCTAAACCTATACTGCCACACCACAAATACCAGATGATGTAACAGGCACCTAACCCAACATAATCCTCATTTCTAGACTAGGCTCCCCTTACATATCTGAGTTCTTCTCTAGCAAATTTTAAAAGCAGTCTAGCTGAATGAGTGACTAAAAATTGTATCTGGTATATGTAGAAGAAAAAATACTTGGGGGGGGCATTATTTTTTTTTCATCCAGTATCCCTTTTTACTTCCAATTTTCCTCCCTTCCCAATAAGCCCATCCGTCATCTGTCTGAGGGATCTACTTTGGAATTGTTTCTTCACTCAGCGTAGGTGTGAGCCGAGTGTTGGGAGTCCTGCTATCATTTGCAGGGTCAGGGGAATTTTACTCCCCTACAGCCCCTCCCTTCACTGCCTAGCATCAAGCTACAACTGTTGGGTCTTGGGAAACCACAGTATGCACCACCACCCAGGTCCTAAGGGGCATACAGTGCAGTAAGCAATCTATCCTGCTCATCAACCTGATGTCTAGTCTCTCTGAGTCCCACTCTTTGCTAAAACTCCACCAGAGAGACATCAGCATGCAACCTCCCTTTTGGGATAGGAAATGCCACATGCCTCCTACCGACTCTGTCAAGTGCTCAAGCTACTAATCGAATGCCGGTCGCCTGGGTCTTAGTCAGGGCTTTATCCCTGTATGCCACCAGAGTGACCTTAGGGGGGACATTGTTAGTCTTACACCAATATTGGTTGATGGAGTTAAGGTTCTCAGTGCTATTTTGGGTTGTAACTTTAGTAAGAACTTGGGAACCTACCTCAGAGATATAATACAGATATATTTTCTAAATATTCTTAAAAGGGGGATGTCATGCATGGGTATTCAAAGCTTATAGGCTAGCTGTAGTGATTTGCATGTGATGTGGTACAGAATTCATCCAGACAGTTATCACTTGACATATTGACCTGATTGAGGGCATAATACATTTGTTCTAAGCTTTCTGACATTGCCAGAGGTACCATAATAATTGTATTGACATGACTAGTTGTCTTCAGAAAATCTACATAAATACATAAAAGCTCAAATCCTTGATACCCAGTTTGGAGGAAAGTTTCTGTTTGGTCCTCATATGCCATATCCTTCAAAATATGGAGAAGAAAAAAAAAGAGAAGTTATTTTGAGCACAAAAGAGAAATTGGCTAGCCTTAGAATGGCCTTCAAGGTTAGTTAGCCTAGTGCTTATCTATGAACCCACAAGTTAATGAAAACAGCATCAAGGATACTTTCCAACTATTGTAGCTTCCTGTAGAAAATGTTTACAGAGAGGACATGTCCAGCAGCCTTTTACTTGTAACCTTTGTATGTCAAAGCATTAATAAGTCACTGCACTCAAAAGCTGAGTAAAGCAAAATGGTAACATTTAAACACCTGTCATATGGCTGTATTTTTATGTGTTTTATATATGAGCAAAAAAATAAGGAAAAGCTCAAACAGTTTATTTTTTGTATGCAGAACTGCTCTGTTTTTTCTGTTATGTGAGTTTTATAAATCAGATAAAACAATTGTACTTAATGTTCTAATTATATGATTCCACACTCATTTCCTTTGTCTTGATAACAGTATCTACAAGTGAAAAGTCTTCTTACATTTTTGTTTGTTTCTTTCTTTCTTATGTTTTATTCTTTGGGGAAGCTTGGCAAACAAAGCTAGTGTACAATGTTCAGTACATGCTATACATACACATTTCAAATCAGGAACATTGTCTTTATCTTGGTTAGAGAATTTGTCTTGATACATTCGTTTTATCACTACAGCAAAAAAGGATTATTTATATATGTTAGACTGACGAGTCGAAATTAAATCATTTTTGAGGGACCTACAACTTAGTTTAGCTTGAGGTTTATGTAGGTTACAAAAAAAGTAATCAGATTATTGATTTTATTTTGGATAGTTTTGTTTTGCTTATTTTTGAATATGCTTATACTTTTAGCATCAGGTAGCTTTGAAGTAACTCAGACTTTTGAAAACAAGTGCTATACACTTTTTCATACCTTATGTCCTATGTTTAAGTATTCAGATGCTTGGAAAGGAATTATTGGAGTCACCAATCCTGCATTTATGGTTGAAGATCATTTGATAAAAAGAAGATAAGATATCCTTTCAGGTTTGGCAGTTATGTCCCTAATGGACATGAGCAGCTTTTGAACGCTTGATGTTTACAAGCCTATAGCATAATCCGTAAAATTTCTCTGGGGTATTGACACATCAGCAATGTTTTGATAAATTTGGGGTAAAGTTGACTTGGCTTAAAACTTCTCTTAGGCTGATAGCCTTGTAACCACGTATGAAGACTGAAAAATTGCATTGTAAGTGTGGAAAATGTTTGTAAACTGGGTGCAGATGTAAGCAGTATTGGGACTTTGAAGTCATGGGGTGTTTTTACTCAGCAGTCTGATTTGCCAAAGAATGAATGTTTAAAATTACAGCAGCTAAAAACTCACATTAAAAGTTGGTTGCTCAAAGAAAAGTCTTTGAGAAGCATATACGAAAATGTTATAGCTGTAGAAGGAGAACCTATGTCTACCCTTCCAGTGGGGGAATGCATCTATGGGGGAGTCTACAAGTCACTAGCATTATAGAAATGTATGTATTCACTGGAAATGTTAAGGGAGATGTCGAATAATGTAGGGTGAGTTATCAAAAGAATAATATAGGGAAATGGTGAAACAGTAAGAAGGTTAAGTCACTGCTAATAACATTGGATAAAAATATGTCATTTGTCCATTATTTAGGATTCCTGCTCTGGTAGCAAGGTTGCTCAAAAAGGGTGGAGGATGGTTGCTTTTAGCATTGTGGTATCCTGATGAGAGGTTGTTGAATATATTTTATTATTTTATGATCACCTGAGGCTTGCTCAGGAGATGAGAGGCTTTTTTGTAAATGGATGCTTGGAATGCCTAGAAATTGAAAATGTTTAATCATTGGACTTGGGAGGAGGGAAGGAAGGACCATATCACCCTCCTTGGGGGATGGGTGACATCATTATTGCAAAAGATTAGAAAGGTGAATTACATTTAGAGTAGAAAACCATGGGGTTAAGAATCTTTATTAACATAGATGGATGTTTCTTATTCAGACTGAGAGGCAGCAGGAAAACAGAGTATATACTGATGCCTGAAGGAATTTATAAGATGCCTAGAAAATAAGGAGAGGTTGATTGGGGGGGGTTTGCATGGGGAGGTTGCATTTTTTTTTGGAAATTAATTTTGTATCATAGTACATATTTACAGTTTTTTTGGTTATCTAAATTCATATGTTACATTTAATTTTTATCTGCTTCAGTGAGATTAAAATTTAATTAATTGAATTGGTGGTATAGTTGATATTTTCCATCTTGGTGTTTTATGAGTGCATAGATTGCACATATGTGTATTGTGATTTATGTAATACAGCTTATTTTTATACTAAAATGTACAGATCATCAGTTATTTTAAAATGTTGATGTCTGTCTGACTCATTCATGCATTTTATTCATAAGCCATAATTGGATTTAGAATTTGATTAAGGTTTAAGAAATTCTAAGCTAACTGAATACTACATATATTTATTTTTTATTTCTCCAGAGAAATAACAGGATAGTTTATCTAGTGACATTCAGTTATTTTGCTTTAGCTTTTCAAGCGAGCAAATTAAAAATCAGTTATAATATATTTGTTATCTGTATGGATGGAATCTACCTTAAAATCCCATTGCCCATATGATCAACAGTCATATACCAGAGATGAAAATAGAGAAACTTGAAAAACCCAAACGTTGACTTTTTCCCAGGGTAAGTAAACACTTGCCCAAATGTAAATGAAACTCATGCCGAAGTAAGTAAAACCCATCTAGGTGGAGGGCTACGGCCCCCCCCACACCCCCGCCCAACTGTATATACCAACTCCAGGATTGCACTACAGTGGAGAAAAGGTCATGTTGGGCAAGTGTTTACTTACCCTGGGAAAAGTCGACCTTCAAGTTTTTCAAGCTTCGCTATTTTCATTTCAGGTATATGTCCATTAATCATATGGGTGTCGAGATTTCAGAGTAGATCCATATGGATGGCATAGGTACCAGCTTAAGTCTTTCTTAATACCTCTAAATGTACACTGGGTTTGTTACAGAAAAGTTTTACATACTTCAGAACTTTAGTCATTTGTACATAATTACTTTGATTATGGTGTCATCTAGGGACACACAGTAGCAAATAAAAGGGCTTCTTTCTTTACATTATCTTTTTTATTAGTGATGTAGTAATGCATTATTATTGTATAGTAGCTTTTATTATGAGGTCAGGCCTTTTATGAGAAGGTCATTCATTAAACATCAGTTGACTTAATTCTATTTATAATACCAGATGTGATGTTGTCAATCTTGTCTTTATTCTCACTTTTGGATCGGATCTGTCTAGGCCTTTTTCAAAAGATTGAGGCCTTCAGCAAAGGTCTTGGGCATTCTCCTTTACCCATGATGCAGTTCCATAAACCCTCAGATCTTGTTTGCCGCTCAGCTAAAGACGTGGTCCTTTGAGGAAGCTCTGGGCTAAGTGAATGTTTATTTATATATTCATTGTATTTCCTACATAATTAATCAACTTTTGACTTAGTTTATCGTCTGTTTCTTAGTTAGTAATTCCTTTACCCTACTTTAGTCTGAAATTTATTAAAGAATTAGTTTTTTGTTTGCTGCATGAGTGTTGTACCCTCTTCTGAGCTTTCCTGTTTCCCTTTCCAACATCTGTTTGTTAGAGAATGTTCTTTAACTCTCTAACTGTATAATTAAAAAAAAATGTTGTCTTTATGGTAAACGTCCATACTTCCTCAATCAAATTAACGTCCATTTTAGTTAGAGGGCGTTTGTGTGTGTGTTTGTGTGTGTGTGTGTGTGTGTGTGTGTGTGTGTGTGTGTGTGTGTGTGTGTGTGTGTGTGTGTGTGTTATTTTCTTTTTTTCTGAAGCTTAATTTGAATTGCTTGTGTTTGAAATCAGCAATATGTCTCAAAAACAGGATAGGGAACTCTTAGGGTTTAAAAAATGTGACAAATGTGGAAAAATATGCCTCTAAATGATACACACACTTTGTGTATGTATTGCTTGGGGCCTTTACATTTACAGGAATTGTACTCCATTTCCCATGGCTTCAACCAAAGGGCTCTTACGGAGAATAAAAATAAACTGATATTCAAAGGTTTACTAAAAACTTCTTTTTCTGGGGCTATTTCACCTGAATCCTCTAAATCTAGTAAATCATTGGATAAGTCAGAGAAAACTCAAAAGCGACCTTCCTCTACTCCAAAATTGTCCTCTGAGCAGAGACAAAAAGTACCTAAACTGACTGCTCCTACAGCTTCTTTGGAGCAGCCAGTAGCTTTCGAACCCGAGAGGTCTTCAGAGCAGCCTGGACCTTCCACTCCAACCTCTCCGGCTCTCACTGAGTTTAGACTTTGGAGCCCTTCTCCATCATTGGAGCCTATATCTTCTAGGCTCCCATCATCATTATTGATGAAATCGAGATCAGATACCTTATCTACTCGATCTACTAGGAACTTGTTAGATAATGATGTGGGTAGGGTAGTGCAGAGGCTTCTGAAGACACCAGCTTTGGCCAAGTTATTACTGGATCCAAGCCCAAAAGGTATCTGATCTGAAAAAGTCCTCTCCGTTGGCACCTATTCCTCATTCGATCTGACCCTTGATATTGGAGCCGGAAGATTCATATGTCCAGTTACTGTTAGTCTTGGATCCCAGGCCTAAAGGCTCCTCGGATCTGAGGTCTGCCATGGGTTCTTCTGCTGTGTCGGAGTAGGAGGGCTCTAGGAGCTGACACTTCCCAGTCGGACCCAGAGAGTAGACTCAGATCTCATCTGATCTGACCCTGCCTCTTGGGGCTTTGGCATGGGTGAGTTTGGATCCTACATTTGCCTCTGATCGCCTGTCCTCTGTGCCGGAAATTCTCTTGGTTTTAACTATTTTTTTGTTGGCTCCAGGGACTTCTTTGAATTAGAGGCAGAGTGCCTTTGAGGTTATGAGGAGGGTAATGACTACATCCCAGTCTCAGACACAATCTGTCTGGGATCTTCTTCCACTTCTGGGCCAGTGACTTTGCCTTCTCAACTACCCTTTCCACAGGACCACAGAGACTCCAGGCCTCAGGACATCCAGCAAGGGAGCCCCTCCTTCTGAAAGTTCCCCAGATCACCCCACTGAGAAAGTCCCTCAGAAAAGGACTTGCAAAAGGAAGCATCTTGATTCCCCAGAAGAGTCAGTCATATCTGATACTGACCTTAATGATGCAGAAGGGTCCCCTCAGTCACCTCCTGGAGATGTCTCCTTCGGACAAATCCTGGAAATGATAAAACAGAGAGGTGACTGTCAGTCCACATCCCCATCAGCTGAGGAGGCAGTATACCTGAAGGCCTTCGGATCTCACCCTTGCAAATCTTGGATGACCCCTCATTCCGATGAGCTTATTGAGTTAATCTATCAGAAGGCTTGGGAGACCCCAGACACCATAGAACCTACTCCTAGGTGGCCAAATAAATATATCACTGCCCCTTCGGACAAGGCTTTCCTCACAAAGGGTGTAGCAGCTGACGCCATGGTCATGGCTGTGGCCACTAAAAAAGAACTATCTGAGACTAGTTCCACTATCCATCCCCCAAATAAAGATTCTAGGAACATGAATAATTAAGGGAAGTGTGTCTTTTCGTCAGCAACCTTCACTATATGGTCACTGAATTACTTAACACATTTTACTAGACTGCAGAGGGATCTGATAAAGGAGTTGTCAGACTCCCTCCAATGAGCTGTAGCCGATGAGGTTGCAGACAAGGTAACCTCTCAGCTCATCATCCTAAATTATGTCGTAAACTCTTCCATGAGACTCAGCTCATATGTAGCAGATGGAAGTAGGAAAGCGGGTTCAGGCATCTCACTTAGGAGACAGGCCTGGATGCATCTTTGCGATTTTGCAGAGCCCTTCAAGTCTTCCTTCATTAACTCCCCTTTTGATGTCTCCTTTCTTTTTGGGCCCAAAGTTAAAGAGGTGCTCACCAGGTGTGATCCAGAAGGCAAGACCTTATCTGCCACTGGAGTAAGTACACACCCACCAGACCCTTTCCCAAAGGTCAAAGAAGCAGTGGTTCAAAAAATCACAAAGGTCTTTCCAAGAGACACAGGGTGAAAGTTCCACTAGAGGCAAGGGGGGAACAATAATGGAAGATGCTGCCCTTGCAGCAGGGGAGGCCCGCAGAATCAGGGTTTTAGAGAATCTTTCTTTGGCAAACCCTTTCAATTTTCCTGAAGGGGTGCCCGATTCTCCACCTCTGGAGGCAGTCGGGGCATGATTGTCTCTGCACCTTCAAACCTGGCTAAGAATAATAAATGACAAATGGGTGCAGAACATAATATCCAGGGGATACAACATTCCTTTTTCCTTCTCCATTCCAAAAACAAAATAGTTTCAGACATTACACCCAGTCAAGAGGAACAAGCAACCTTAGAAATACAAAAGTTGCTAAGAAAAAAGAGTCATCCAAGAAGTTCCTGCAGACCAGAGAGGATTCAGAACTTACTCAAGATTCTTTTTAGTTCTAGAAAAAACAGAAGACTGGAGGCCAGTTCTGTATCTCATCAATCTAAACAAATCAGTCAAAAAGAGCAAGTTCCAGATGGTGACACTGCAGTCAATACTTTCTTTTTTTGGAAAAAGACAATTGGATGTGCTGTATAGATCTTCACGATGCGTACTACCATACACATGACTAACCTTAAGTCATGTCTGTATACTTCTCAGTCTCCTACTATTGCTAGTAAAGAACATAGGTATCTTCATACCTCTCACTCCATCATTATTTATAATATGAGTATCATAATCTTGAGTGGGTGCATAATATGGGGACAGATGAAATGCATTCCAGAAGACACTTGTGCTTCCAGCTAAGGGCTAGTCACTTCCAGTTTCGAGCTCTGCGCTTTGGTCTCACTACAGCCCCCAGAGTGTTCACCAAATGCGTGGCAGTAGTTGCGGCTCACCTGAGATGTCAAGGATTCCGGGTGTTTCCATATCTGGATGACTGGCTCATAGCCTCCCCAACCAGGCATCTTCTGCTGCAGGCCAAACACTACAACTCTGTTCCTGTCTAGGGATTACAACACACTATGAAAAATCTGCTCTAGAGCCATGTCAGAAGTTGGTCTTCATAGCAGGGGAAATAGACACAAGAAAGATGACAGCAAGACTTCCACAAGAAAGAGTAGACAATCTTCAGTATTATGTGAAAATGTTGATCAGAAAGAAACTAGTCCTTCAAGTACTAGGCAAAATGGCCATCCAGTTGTCCTTATTCCCCAGCTCATTTCCACATGAGAATACTGCAGTGGTTACTTTCAATGAAGTGGTCAATTCTACAACTACCAGTGACACACAAAATCATGGTAAATTCATGCTAAAAGGATCTTTAGTGGTGGATTTGCTCTCTTCTGGTATTTCAGACCCATCACTTTATTCCTACTTAACCTCAAGCCATGGTGACTGTGGACGCTTCCCAGATAGTGTGGGAGGGGCATTACCTAGGGAAGACTGTTCAAGGCATCTGTGCATCTGCACATAAACATCCTGGAGTTATGGGCTATGCTTTTAGCGATGCAAGCATTTCAAGACTGTCTGGGAACAGTAACAATCCAGTCAGACAACATGTCTGTACTCTGGTACATAAACAAGCAAGGAGGAACCAAATCTTATCCCCTTTGTTGGGAAACCCTAAGAGTTTGGCAACGGGGTACATCTTCCAATCGCTTTTTGATGTTAACGCACATCCAGGGGAGATCCAACGTAATAGCTAAAGTATTGCCGCACGAGTGGTCCCTCAATCAAAAAGTGGGGCCAGCTTTACTGCAACCTTTTCACTTCACCCACCAATGCCAAATGCAGCAACTACTTTACTCTGATTCCCCCTTCAAGGGA
Source organism: Protopterus annectens (assembly GCF_019279795.1). Taxonomy (NCBI): domain Eukaryota; kingdom Metazoa; phylum Chordata; order Ceratodontiformes; family Protopteridae; genus Protopterus; species Protopterus annectens. The sequence continues at coordinate 65,538,544 of NC_056738.1, forward strand.
GTCCCCAAGGGATGGTCTTGTTCACGATTGGCCTCCGGGACTCCTTTATGCTTATCCACCAACTCCCCTAATCCCCAGACTAGCACAGAAAGCAAGTTTGTTGCAGATGACAATAATCCTAATTGCTCCCTATTGGCCTCAGCAAATCTGATTCCCCTTCCTTTGCCTCATATTCAGGGTCAACCATGGATTCTGGACCCCATTCCAGATCTTCTGACTCACCCAACAGTAATGGTTCATCCCAGTCTAAACAACCTTAAACTGACAGCCTGACTGCTCCAATTCCTTTTCCTCTCCAGTAAGACACATTCTAATTTCTTCACACAAGTCATCTGCATGAAAACTGTGTAAGGGAAAATGGAAGAAGTTTGTTTTATGGGCTAAGTATAATCAGATTGATCCATTTACTGCTCCCCTACATTGCATATTAGACTTTTTGGCTAAACCTTTCAACAAAGGTTAATTAAGGTTCAATTGGCAGCAATTTCAAACTTTCATATAGGCGAAAATGGCTACAGAATCATGTCAAACAGGCTTTGTAAAGCCTTCTTGAAAGGAATTACACTTCTAAGGCCTCCATACAAGGACCCATCTCAACCGTGGGATCTAAATTTTGTGTTGTCACATATTATCTATCCCCCTTTGAACCTTCTGCTAGCTATGACTTAAAGTTTCTTCCTTGGAAGATGCTGTTTCTAGTAGCTATCACCTCAGCAAGAAGAGTTTCAGAATTACAAGCTTTATCTGTCAAACCATCATACGATTTTTCATACGGATAGAGTTTCTTTACGCACCAACTCCTCCTTTCTGCCCATGGTTGTATCTGAAACTAACCTAAATCAATCTCTTGAGTTAATTGTATTCTTCCCAAATTTTCAGAATCTTTCGGCTTTTCCCGGTTAGGGGTCACCACAGCAGAACTCCGGTCCGCTAATGATTGGCAGTAGATTTTTACGGTGCCAAGTTGCCAGCTCGACGCCCAACCTTCAACGAAGGCACGCCCATTCACGCATGTCTTTCGGAACGCCATTCGATCGTGGGGAGGACATGCAGACTCCACACAGAAGGCACTCCCCACACTCCAGCCGAGAATCGAACGGGAGAACCTCTTGCTGTGAGGCAACAAGACTACCACTGCACCACTGTTGGACATTCATAGACAGCTACGTTTTTACCTAAATAGAACTACAGAATTCAGAAAATCAGATCAGTTATTTGTTTTCAATTATAACACTAAGAAAGTCTTACCAGTATCTAAGATTACCTTATCCTAATGGCTTTCTGAATGCATTTCCTTTATTTACAATTCTTAGATCAAGACTCTCCCTGCACCTGTCAAGGCTCATTCCACCTTCTTCTTCAGCTTTGCAAGCAAGGCTATCTTTGGACAGTATCTGTGCTGCAGCTACTTGGGCAAGCCCTCATACTTTTATTACTCATTGCAAAGTAGATTTGGCCTCCAGGAGTAGAGCAATCTTTGGTTCTATGGTCCTGAGAAATATTCTCTTATGAGCCACCCAAGAATCAGGTAGCTTGGGACATGGTCCCATTGGTGAGAATAAAGGAGAGATTAACATCATCACATAAAGAAGTTATGTACTTACCATAACGTATTTTGTCCATCTCCGCCTTTATTCCCGTAACCCACCCACCTTCCCCTTGCCTATGCTCCTGGAAGACCGGGTAGTAGTAATTGGATATCATTTGGACTCTGTATTCACAGAAACCACATATTCCTTTTACACTATAAATATGGTTACCTATAACCTTAATTACATTAAAGTTTTTTTTTCTTATGGGCAAACAAGATTTGAGGGTTTAGGGAATGGAGAATGCCTGTGAGCTTTGCTGAAGGCCTCAAGCTTTTGAAAAAGGCCAGGACTGATCCAATGGATCAGATCTGACCCACAAGTGAGAATAAAGGCAGAGATGGACAACACACATTCTTTTTTTAATGCTTTTCTTTTTTAACTTGACCATTTACCTTATGGAATATTGTAATGCTTTTGAATCTACCCAAATTTTAAGATTTGATGTTACAGTGACTATTCCTCAATAAAGTACTACAGTTCTTTGCAATATACTTAAAAACAGCAAAAGCACATGTTTGAGGTCCCCGTCATGATAAAACTACCCCTACCAAACTCTTTTTATTCCTGGACATGATTATATTTTCGTTCAAATATTAAACTTTCAAATATACCTTTTTGACAGTTATATGTCACTGAGTTATTTATTTTATTTAACATTTGTTAACCGGGAAAGTCTGACTTGGAACAAAGCCAATTTTCAGCGGAGGCCCAGGCAGAAATGCTCCAGACACATGTCTTTGTAACGTGGGACGAAATGGGAGCACTCGGAAGAAACCCACATTAATGCAGGGAGGACATGCGGACTCCGCACAGAAGGCACTCCAGCCGAGAATCGAATTGGAGAACCTCTTGCTGTGAGGTGACAATGCTACCGCTGCACCACTGCGCTGTCCAGTGCCTGAGCTGGGTTATTACTAGCTTCCTTATCTTAATAAATGTGGTGCTGGTGGAGAAGGTGCTAACACCACTATTTACAAAATTTAAAATCAGCCACCTAACAAGGGAAGAGACAGTATTATGCTTCAGATGTGTCAAAGGTTCAATCCCTTCCACTAAGCGAGCACTGATGGAGAGTCATACACTGTTGTCACTTGTGAAATAAAAATAAGATTAATGGGAACACAACATATTAAACTATAATAAGTTATTATTTTTGAGGTTTTTTTTAGTATTTGAAACTTAAAACTGCTAAACAGCAGGGTATAATGGGCAGTTCATGCTGTGCTCCGGTTTGACAGAAAGGCAACAGGTCTGATTTGGCTAATGCAGGAATGCTGATAATACAAGCTAGGAAATATTGCTTATTCTTCTTTAAAAGATGCACTTTAATTATTCTGTTCTTCCAAAAGCTCAGCAAAAACCACCTTTGATTAATATTATGATTATATGTATGATACTGTCTGTTTTTTTCCTTATCTCTGTAATAAAACAAAAAAATCTCTTGTTTTCCCACTTTACTGAACTAGAGTAGTCCAGTTTCAGAGTTGCTGATCCCTGGGCTTTGTTTTTAGTTCCTGTTACTGATCCATTGCCTTATTAGGAAGGAGGGAAGTTTCTTTGCTTACCAGTGGGAGTGGGAAGCACTGAGCGGCCTTTTTGTCCGATTTGGTGAAGTTTCAGCCAGAAACTAGTAGTCCATTGGTCGTTTTGGGCCAATTCCTAGCTCCCTTCAGCCCCCTGCTATAAAACACGCTAAACTGTACTGCTGATCTAACCAGCATATCCTATAACTGAAAAGTTCATCTCTACTTGATTCCCAAGTAGACTATTCTCTATCTGTAAAGCCTAGCACTTACTCCTACAGTACTTGCACCTTGATAAAGCACTCTTATTATAGATAGTACCCCACCAGCCTAAAACCCACTTCCCCCGGAGTCCTTTGAAAGTTCTTTATCTACTACTTCTAGTATGTCGAGGAATCAGTTGCTAGTGTCCTCTCCAGCTCAACTGGTGAACCTGGGAATATTGAGGCAATGTTACAATTGCCTCATGTACACAGACAATCCTCTCCTTCTCCCACAAAACACAAATACATGCGAGAGATGCAACTATACGGCCAAACTGGAGGCTGAGCTCTCTCAACATAGGACTGGCAAGACCAGACAGGAGGAGAAGGCAACCACACACAATAAATACCCAGTCACACATGGTACCATCACAACTTCAAATCATACACATACTCACACAAAGACATACTCGGAGGCTCTGATCAAAAATTTACCAAAACAGCAGAGGCCACCAAAGCAGACACCCAAACAACTACCACCTCACGACCCAACACATGCAACACATAGACCACACAGTCAGAGTGTCAAACAGTCACAGCCCTTAAGGCCAAACAAAATGCCAGACACACTTGTCATTGGTGATTCCATAGTCAGACACACTGACGTCCCGCTCACCAGACTGAGTAAGGAGAAGGTCACAGTAAGCTGCCTGTCGGGCGCTAGAATCCGCCACATAACGCAAGCACTCAGGTCTCTCAACAGCAGGTACAAGTACGACTCAGTCATTGTCCACGCTGGTGTCAACGACCTGAGACGCACCTCCTTGGACTACATGAAAAGGGACGCCGAGGAGCTCTCTGATTATGTAGCCCAGGCAGGTATGACCCTGACCTTGAGCAGTATCCTACCTTCACCTAGAATGATGCCACAATACAGTGATAAGATGATCAGCTTTAATAATTGGCTTAAATTCTGGTGTCATTCAAAGGGGATCCAATGTCTGTCTGCCTGGGATGACATGCTGGACAAGCCACGCTGCTTCGCAAGGGACAGCTTGCACCTGTCACCCTGGGCTTCCGGATATTGGCAAAGGCTCTTGCCACCCCCATAGTGCCTTTTAGGCAAGGCTCAAATTCTAAACCTACCACCCTAGAACACCAAAAAGGAAAAAAACTAAGGGTAATGCTGCTCAATGCCAGAAGTCTCAATCTCAAGATGCACGCACTCGAGGCCCTTCTCAATATGGAGAACATCGATGTCTGTGCTGTGACAGAAACCTGGTTCAAGGCTCCTGAGAGCACCCCAGCACTAACAGGTTTCACCTCATATCATACGCCCGCCCCAAAATCCGGACAACACCAAGAAAGGAGGGGGTGTCCATATTCATAAAGGACACCCACACCTCAAGGTTGGTGGCAACGCACGATGCATCGGAGACCATCCAGGTGCAATTAACCATAGGCAAGACTGCTCTGCAATTTGTAGCATGTTACAGGCCACCCTCTCAAACTCAGGAACCTCACATGGCCTTCCTGAAAACATTGGAGGGATAAATGTATCTCCAAACACCATCATACTAGGTGACTTCAACTACCCTAATATAGACTGGGAACACTACTCAAGCCTGAACACTCTAACCCAAAGATTCCTGGAGTTCATAAACTCAAATGCCATGGAACAACTAGTCACCATCCCCACAAGAGGTGAAAACATACTTGATCTCATCATCACGAACATGGGATCAAAATGTTCAACACCGAAGTATACCCCTCACTGGTGAGATCAGATCATAAACTAATCTCGCTGGAGGTCCTCATCCCGCCCCACCTGAAACAAAAAGACCACAGTGAAAAACTTCTCAAAAGCCGATTTCACACTTCTAAAAACTAGTGTGGTCTCCTTTAAGGCCCCTGAGCCAGTGGTAAACATTACTCAAACCGCTGAATCACTTACAAATGCCTTCTACCAGCACCTACAGGACTGCATGGATCAGGCAATCCCAAACAAAACTAAGACTCTCTGTACCAAAGGCAAGCGTCCAGTCTGGTGGACCCCAGCCATAAACAAGCTCTACAACAAAAGGAGGAAGCTACTACAAGATAGAGCAAAATCCTTGAAAGGTAAGACACCTTTGATCATTATAAGTAAAAACTAAGAGCTCTCATAAAATCATCCAAGGCAAATTTTGAGAGAAAAATCGCCAAGGACTCTAAAGACAATCATAAGGCCTTCTTTAGCTATGTTAGAAACCTAGGAGGAAACTCCCAGATATGCTCAGAATTAGTTCAAAATGATGTGAAAATTACTGAACCTACACACATTGCTAACATACTGGCTGACAGGTTCAGTGCAAACTTCTCCCCTCCCCCAAAAGGAGAGATATCTATTCCAGAGGATTGTAGCCCCCCAAACATCTCCAACGCCCAGGTGAGAACTGCCCTCACTAAGGCAAAAAACACAGCATCCATGGGACCGGATGGTGTCCCCGGCTGTGTGCTTCATGAACTCAACGAGGAATTAAACCCACAGTTAGGACAGCTGTTTAATCTTAGCCTCACCTCAGGAGTGGCGCACGGCGACTGTGGTCCCACTTCATAAGGGCGGTGCCTCCACAGACCCTGGAAATTACCGCCCCATTAGCTTGACAAGCCTTATCTGCAAAGCCATGGAGAGGATCATAATGGAACTCATAAATAAAGACATAGGGAACTTGCAGACTTTGGATCCAACCCAGTTTGGCTTTGTCAAAGGCAGATCCTGCCTCTTAAACTTGGTTGACTTTTTCGAGACAGTCACCAAGGCCATTGATGAGGGAAAGGCAGTCCATACAGCCTACCTCGACCTGGCAAAGGCCTTCGACACAATACCCCACTCAGGTATCATCGAAAAACTCATCAGCTTGAATGTAAACCCATACATCACAAGATGGGTTGCAAACTGGCTAAGCGACAGAACCCACAGGGTCAGAGTTGCTGGAGCCATGTCAGACTCAAAGCCTGTCACAATTGGTGTCCCACAGGGCTCAGTCCTGGGTCCACTCTTGTTCGGCATCTACTTTTCTGAAGTACAAGCAAACACAGGAGGGTTATGGCTGACAAAGTTTGCAGATGACTGCAAACTGGGCCATAGTCGAAAACACATCTGACACAGATATCCTCCAGAAGGGCCTCACAGAAACAGATAACTGGTGCCAGAGCCATGGCCTGAAGTTAAACGCCAAAAATGCATAGTCATACCCTTCGGGAAAAACAAGGTTACCCCTAGCTACCATATAGGTGACAATCCACTGAGCACAGAAAAGTCATCAGGGATCTGGGGACCCAAGTTGACAGTAGTCTTTCGCTTGACACTCATGTTGCTAAAGTAGTTAGGAAAACCTTCTATATCGCCCACCTGATCATGAAGGGATTCACATCTAGATCAAGGGAGGTCATCGTCCCCTGTACTCATCACTCATTAGACCTATGATTGAGTACAATGCCCGTTCGAATGTATCTGACCAGACACCTGATGCAGCTTGAAAGGCCCCAAAAGTTCCTCACCAAAAGGATAAAGGGTCTCAAAATATGTCTTATGCTGCCCGACTGAAAGAACTCCAGCTTTATTCAGTCTCATACCGCTTGCTCAGAGGTGACCTGTGCCTGACATATAAGGCCATGTCAAACCCAGATTTGATGAATATGCTTCACCTCAAAAATCTAGATCCCTCAGAACCACAAGGGCGGAGACTTAAACCTTGACACGGTTATAAATAGAACGTGCTGGAGGGACAGATTCATCACCCAGAGACTCCCTATGCTGTGGAACAAAATCCCGGTACATGTGAGGCAGAGCACCTCGCTGGCCTTGTTCAAGAGGAATCTTGACCAATGGATGGGAGATCGCAGATATACCCCAGGGATTACTTCAGTGTCACTGCTTGACAGAGGCACAGAAAAATGATAGGCATAGTTTTTATTCAAACTAAAGGGGTGGCGAAAGCCACATAACTATGGGCTAGGCTTATAAATGCCCTTGGGCAGATAGCCTAGTATGAACCTATGAACCTATGAACTTGCAGTGCAATAACCCCAAACACTATGCATTATATTCAGGTTGCACTATCTGCAGCACAAAATCTTTGCTTTCCAGACTGAATGCCTGTTAAAGGAAAACTATACCTAAACACAACATTCAACTTCTGAATTGCACCATAGTTAGGATGTTTGCAAGAAAAAGGCTTTTTAACCTGCAACTTACTTTAACTGAAGGAAAAAAAGCATACATAGCTCAGTTTATTGTAAGGTAAGAAAATAACATTTTACTCCACGTGAACATCAGTGAGAGGTATAGACCACCTTACCTGCACTGTATAACTGGCAAGTCAAAACTTTTTGCAGTGTAAAGAACTGGCAAGTCAAAACTTTTTTTCTTCAGTCTTCAAATAAACTACACATACACCACAGATATTATATTTTCTCCTCAGACATTTCTACAAACAAATTTTATTATCTTTGTAAACTCGTCACACCTTTCTAGTAAAACAAAACTAGGCAATGTGCTGGTCATCACATGGCTTCAAAGCTTGCTGAACAGTCACCAATGAAATTTTCAAAGAAGGTAGTGCAGTGACTACAAAAGATGGAAGAGAGTGAGGAGTTGCTAAATTGTGGGAGAATTACTGCCTGCAAATTATTATGATAATGCTTATATAGTATTGATCTTATTAGTTGTATGCTGTTATGGTTCTTCTCATGTAAGCATTAAATAGAGCATTATGATCGTGTTTCTGATGTGTTCAAGACATGGATGCCAAGAAATTCACCTTGAGAGCAAAGCTCAAGAGGTGACTCTTGGCATCTATGTTGAGAACACATAATATAGGGCTTGGATAGGATCGCACCACAACCCCTTCTTCCCATTTTTTGCACATAGGATCGGGGTGTCACATCAACAGTGGTAATCATCTTGAGCCAAGGTTCACAGTGCCAGGTGGCTAGCCCTGCCACAGTTCTTTCACACCAGACACTCACATGCATATAGGTTCATAAGTTCATAGGTGTATACTAGGCTAATGGCCCTGGAACCTTTACAAGCTTAGCCCATAGAAGTGCCCTGGCATCGTGCCACCCGATGTTAGATCCCAGTACCTCTGTCAAGTAGAGCCACTGGAGTGATCCCCGGGGTGAACTTTGTTACCCATCCACTTATGAAGATTTTTCTTGAAGAGGGATAGTGAGGAGCTCTGCTTGACATGTATGGGAAGTCTATTCCAGAGCATGGGGAGTCTCTGGGTGAAGAACCTGTCCCTCCAGCATGTTCTGTTGATTGCGGTAATGAGGTTGAGGTCTCTGGAGCGTGTGGTGCAGAAGGATTGGGATTTCTTTAGATGTAGCATTTCTAACAGAGCTGGGTCAGACATGGCTTCGTAAGTCAAACAGAGATCGCCTCTAAGTAGGCGATATGAGACAGAGAATAGCTGAATTCTTTTGAGTCTGTCTGTGTAGGACATGTGTTTAATGCCTGGGATCCTCTTCATGAGGTACTTCTGTGGCCTGTCCAGCTGTTGCAGATGTCTAGTGAGGTACATGCCAAATGGGCCATTATACTCAATGATTGGTCTAATGAGGGAAGAGTAGCGAGAGATAATGACCTCTTTCTTCCTGGATGCAAAACCCTTAGTAATGAGATGTGCCACATAGAAGGACTTTCTGACCATAGTGGCAATGTGTTGGTCAAAGGAGAGGTTGCTGTTAGCTGCTTCCCCAGATCTCTTATAACACCTTTAGTGTTCAGTGGGCTTCCATCGTTGTGGTAATTAGTGGGAAGTGAGTTTTTACCAAAGGGGATGACGCATTTTTTGGCGTTAAGCTTAAGGCCATGGTTTCGACACCAGTCATTGGTCTCAGTGAGGCCTTTTTTTAGGATGTCTGCATCATTTGGGAAGTTAATAATGGCTCCCAACTTGCAGTCATCTGTGAACTTGGTCAGCCAGAATCCCTTTGTTTTGGCCTGGACTTCTGAGAAGTAGATGGCAAACAGGAGAGGACCCAGGACCAATCCCTGTGGGACTCCACTCGTGACTGGTCGGTAGTCTGACTTGGAGTTCGCTACTTTCACACTGTGTGTTCTATCTGTGAGCCAATTTGCAACCCACCTAGTGATATAGTGGTTGCTGCCTAGTTTGGTAAGTTTATCAATAATTTCTTAGTGAGGATGGTATCAAAGGCCTTGGCCAGATCAAGGTAGGCTGTATGTACTGCTGCAGCTGGATACACGAACAGTTCCAGTTTATTTAAAATAAATCCACAAATACAGATTGAGAGCTTTCTTCCCTTTGAAAATGGATTTCATCAGAATCTGCCATTTCAAATCCAATTTCCCCTTAAATACTAAATTAATAAATGACATCATCCACTTAGCCACATAAAGCTACACATCCTTATATACTATAAAATACATCATAGTTAAAAGCAAACTGCGAAAACATATTTATTTAATAAAACTACACATAAAATATATTTTTTAAAAAAACTAACTACAGACTTCTGAGAATAAATTATTTCATAAAAGCTGCTTTTTTATGTAGCAAGGGTTTGATAGAAATTTTGTCATTAAGCCCAGGGTCTTGACTTGCCTGTAACTTAATTTGCCACCTTACCTCCTTTTCCTCTATAAGACTTCTATAGTCTCCTCTTCTTGGATTTTGTAACACTCTTTCCAATATAGCAAACTCAAATTCAGAAAAACTCGGGCAAACAGTAGAATGCATGTATAATGCATTGTTCATGTTATTAGTTAATATTTGATACGTGTGTTCATATATCCTGTCCCTTAACCATCTCTCAGTCTTACCGACATAAAAACTGGGACAGGATTTGCACATAGCCAAATATACCACCCCTGTGGTTTGACAATTGCCACTGTCAAATCTCACCAGAGTCTTTAAGGAATTGGTTATAGTTATGTTCTCTTTTGTACATATGTATTTACATTGAGAACAACTCCCAGATCTTGTCGTACCATCCCTTCCCTTACATTTGGGTACATCCTCAAAACATTTTTTTCAAGTTTCTTCCTGTCTTATATACAAAGTTTGGTTTAGAACCCACTACAGCCCATAACTTTGAATTATTTCTTAAAATGGCCCAGTTGTCTTCCACTATTTTTTTCATCTCATAGGCTTTACCTCCATATGAACTATCATCGCTCTTTCAAATTCTTTATTTTCTTCCCCCACCTAATGTTTGTCTTCACTCATAGCACTTGGGTTACCTAATAGGGGCTTGTATTTCTTTCCCCACTCATTCCTTACATATTTCACATAGTCATTAATAATTTTAAAGGTGTACCCCCCTTTCTTTAAATAATTTGGCTACTTTGAATAATTCTTCATCGACATCTTCCTCATTAGATGTCATTCTAGCTACCTGAATAAGTTGCCCTTTAATTATACTGTTTTTTGGTGGACGGGGTGATTGCTAGTGTACTGTAAGTAAGAGTTACTAAAATAAGGTTTCCTAAACACCTTGGATTTGAAAGTATTATTAACCTTTTGAATGTAAGTGTCTAGGTAATTTATACCATTATCTTTATATTTATATGTAAATCTTAAAAATTCTGTACTTTCATTCAAGTATTTTACCAAGTCTCAAATCTTATTTTCTGGGCCCTTCCATAAAATAAAAATGTCGTCCAGGAACCTTACATACAAATTCATATACTGAAAGACCTCACTCTTAAACACCTTATTTTGTTCCTATTCTAACAAAACTAAATTAGCATATATAGGGGCACAAGACGCCCCCCATAGCTATCCCCTTGTGTTGTCTAAAGTATTCTCCCTCGAAGAAAATATAATTGTGGTCCAACACTATCTCCATAAATTGCATAATCAAATCTATCTTATCATCCTCTAGTTTTGTATTCCTATGTAAACTCTCATTAAACCATTCCATTCCTTCTTCTTTTGGAATAGAGGTGTACAAATCAACTATGTCAATAGTAAGAAAAAATGTATCTTTGTCCCACAATTCTTTAACTATCCTTCCTAGAAAGTCCCATGAGTCCCTAAGTAAGTGTTCTGCATTAAAAACTTGTCTTTCACCACTCCAAAGGCATAAGTTTTGGACCCCCGACTTGACACTATTGGTCTAAATGACAAATATTCAAGACCCTTATGGGTCTTGGGGATCCCAAACATAGTAGCCACTATCGGCCTCTTAACTTTCAAGAAGTTATATAAATCAACTGATATTCTTTCCTCAGTTAGATATTCCTCTAAACAGAAATCTATCCTTCGCTGACTAATATTTATTTCATTAATAGAGGATAATGAATAAGTAAGTGAGTCATTTAACATTACAAAAATTTTTTGCAAATATTCAAGGGTGTCATATAGAACCATACCACCCCCCTTGTCTGGACGCATCACTCTTATTGTCTTATCCTCTATTAATTTTTTCAAAACTTCATTTTCCTTCTTACTCAAATTCTTTGTCGTGGGATTATGTTGTTCTCTGGCTTTCAACCTATATACATCTTCCATAATAGCTTTTTCCAAGCTATTTAAGGTTGGGTCCAGCGGTGGATTGAATACACGCTTGGCCTTAGGTTCATTATTTAAACCATCCCTCTCATTTATCTTTTGCTCATGGAACATATATGCCAAATTAAGCTTTCTTAGGAACATTTTTAACTCAATAATTGTTTCCGTGTAATCAAAATATCTAGAAGGTACAAACTTCAATCCTTTCATACATAGGGAAAAATGTTCTTTACTTATATCAATTCCTGCAGTTATAAATATGATACCCTTGCAGTGTGTGTATCACACCATCTTGAATAATATTCTCTACCATCTCTCCCTGTTGTTCCTGTTCCTTTTGCTCCTCCATCCTTCATGTAGATTCCTCTCTGATTCTAGCCCCACATCCCATTCCTGCTTGTATTGAAAAGATTGTGGTTCATAAACTTGCCTACTATATTGTTCCTTATTGTCATCTGTCCCACTTCTCTCATACCTTTGTCTACCTTGATATACTTTCTTATACCCTCCTGTTGTATTTTTATGTAATTCTCCCTTTTTATCATTCTTCAAAACATATGCCCTATTTTCTTTATATTCCTTCAAGTCCCTTATCATTTTTTTTACATTTGGTTTCAAACAATTTGTTACATTTAAAATCCACATTTTCCATTTTTCTATAATATAAACCTTCGTACTCTGAAAATAAAAGATCATTCTTAATTTTTTCATCTAATATTTCTGCTTGTCCAATAAGCAGACTTAACTTGGCATCATTACTTTTAATAATTCTTTCCATCATTTCCAATCCATATCTGTTAAACATTTCCACAAATTATGCTATCAATTTCTCATCATAGTCAATTCCAAAGGGAAATTTATAAACCCTCAAGCCCTTGGGAACTACTTTTTTCATGACACATTCTGACAAATAACCATTTTCTAACTGCAGTTTTTTAATCAAAAACATTTTAGTTTCAAAAGAAAAAAATCATGTCTTTAACAGTCATCACTAACAACAGTTGTACCATGAGTTTTGTCCAATTCTGTGTTGTCAGGAAAAACAAACTGTTTTCCCAACAAATAATCGAACCCAACAATGTGTCCAGTCTCATTATTTAATTCAGAAACTCTTTCAGAATTACTCACATATCTCCCTGTAGTATTTGTATGTCCATTTTTGCTGTACACAGCACGCTGGTTTCTGTGAGCTTGGCCGGACGCTGAATTCACACTCTCTTGCTGCCTATTCACAGCACCTACAACTTTGGGCTTCAACCAAGTTCTCATGGCTTCAGTAACCTCTCCGGTAGCTAAAGAATAATTCTTCCTGTTTTGGGGACTCATATGCACTGAATTTGACTCCTTCCCTTGTTGCTCCATATCTCCCTTACTCAAACCATTCACCGTCTGCTCTTCTCTCGTCCCGCAGCTGATGACATCACTGTCAAGGGAAGAATGCTGTTTTCTTTTGTTATATTCTCCTTTATTCGAATCTTCAGGCTGGGTAAGAAACTTGATCAGTCTAGTGAGTTCCCCTTTGACAATAGCGAGCTCCGAATTAACTCAATTAAGTTCCTCACGCTGTACTAGGGAAAATAAGGTCGGAATATCCTCAAGTGAATCCATACAGCAAAGGCTCCACTAAAGCAACCAAATAACACCAACTAGAGCCAACCAGTGTTGAACGTCACCAGAAACGAAATAAAAATAACACTGCTGCAGCTGGATACACGAACAGTTCCAGTTTATTTAAAATAAATCCACAAATACAGATTGAGCGCTTTCTTCCCTTTGAAAAGGGATTTCATCAGAATCTGCCATTTCAAATTCAATTTCCCCTTAAATACTAAATTAATAAATGACATCATCCAATTAGCCATATTTAAAAAAAAAAATTTATGTGTAGTTTTATTAAATAAATATGATGTTTTAGCAGTTTGCTTTTAACTATGATGTATTTTATAGTATATAAGGATGTGTAGCTTTATGTGGCTAATTGGATGATGTAAGGGAAATGTAAATGAGCTGTTAAATCATTGAATGGCACCCCACAGTGCTGAGTAGGACCGGAAATGGTAGGTCTGGGAGCAGCCATTATCTGCTAGCTTTTGTAAAGAAGGGGGAAGTGTTGTACATGATTTTGGCTTCTAGGCACTGCCATAAAAGCTCTAAATGTGTATTGTAGCAGTCTGCTGAAGTCCTGTTTCAAACTTCAAAAGGAGATATTGTGGGAACCTAGAGTCAGGTGACCAGATCAGGTCATTTTGCAAGTCATCTTGGATATTATATTTAAAAGGGAGTCATCTCAGATATAGAGTATTTTGTCTGGGAGCCTGACTAGAAAGACTGCCCATGTATTTCATCTTGCCTTGCCCAACTAAGTTACTAGAGAACAGTAAACTTCTCTTAGATGCAGTCACAAATATAGTGAATCTTAGTTTATAGACTGTTTTTCTTTATTTGTATGAGTCTGTCCATCAGTGTTGTTTTCAATATTTTCTGTGATTTGAACTCTGTGGTTTACTGTGAATATATAGTCAGTATTTTCATGTACTTTTATTATGTAGTATTAAAGATATTTAAAACTTTTATCATGGCTGATCCTTGTAGATAGTACTTATATTTATTTGGTGACACTGTGTGGACCACTCCAGAAGGGTTAGCCATCCTGGTGAACTACTGCCATTTGTATTAATACTAATACTACACAGTATTATTGGATACCCTTTGTTAAGGGCATTAGAGTAGCTGATTCTGGAGTGTCTGGTTGCAGTGGTAACTACCTTATAGTCTAGGCAGAAGGGGGAATAGCTAGTAGACCTATGACAGCCTTTCCCAGGTGTGTGCATGCATGCGAGTGTGTGCATATCAAATCTCTCAAAGTTTGTGTGTGTCAGCTACTTGGAGCAGGGACATGAAGCACTGGCTTTACAGAGAGGGTGCTGGAGGATTGAATTGGAGACTCGGCTGAGGACCTAACTCTACAGCTGTACTAGTGGGGAGTCTTACTGGGGACCCGGAGGGAAACTGATAAAGAAACATCCAGACCCCAGGCTGAGTGTGATCCCTGTGTGCTCTTAAGGGAAATTGTACTTGATGCAGAGACGTCTGCATCTGGAAATACTAAGTGTATCAATTTGTATTCCAAGTGCACGTGCCTCTCCAGTGTCTGTGGTGAGAATTCGGGTTCCTTGATTACTGACCCAGCATGGGGACGACACATATTGGTGCCCATCACATTTTGGTAGCAGTGGTGGGCGTCACACCTTGCATTATGGAATAGGTTCCCCATCCATATAAAACAGAGTTCTTCCTGGTACTATTCAAACAAAACCTTGACAGTTGGGTGATAAATAGTAAATTTATCCACAGTCTGGCCCCCATGTCCCTTATGGACAGATGCCATCAATAAGACAAGTATTGTCCTAACACCCCTCAAAAAATCATTGGTTACCTCCATACTAGCATCCCCCATTTAGATCCATATGATACTCATGACCCAAATGGTTCTGGGTACGTGGCTAGATTTGTAAGGACCCTAGTGGTCATTAACCATTAACCTAGTAACAATCTATGAACCTATGAGCTATAAGATGTACTCCTTCATTGAGTATTTTACAGTGTCAAGTCAGTAGTGATACTGCTCTTAAAGATATACCAGTATATGTTCATCATATAGATCACTGCTGCAGTAGCCTTAGCTATAAGGGTTATATTCTACCAAGGATATAACTGCTGGGCAGCTTCCAAAGCTTCAGGGGCACCTTCCATGCACTCAAACTGTATGGCAGCATGAGCTGAACTGACTAAAAGACAAGGATGGGTGGCAGTCCCTTCAGAGCTTTACTGCCATGAAGTGTATACTCCTCTGAGGCTTTTGAGGATTGACAGTCATTTTGTGCTGTTCCTTTCCTGACCATATAAGTTCCTTTTAGGGGAAAAAGCTTCCATTCAATATTATTTGTTTATTATTAATACTTTCTTGTTTAGGGAAGTTATTTTAAAGCTAGGAGTTTGTGTCTTAATGGACTGTCATGACACTATACTGTACTTTTAAACAGGAGCTCTCTTTTTTCCTGTCAGTATAAAACTTGTTTAAAGTAACGGAAAACCATGTTTTTTCTTTGGAGAAATTCTGTTTATTTAACTTTGTGGGACTGGCAAAGTGTTTTAAAGTGCTTTTTACTGTATTTGTCTGTGGAAAAAATTGACTTTTAAAGATTTTTAGTTTCTATCTGCATTTGCTGCTTTTTCCTCCGGGAAAGAGACACCATTTTCACCTTGCCTGTAGATTATTGTATGTAATGTACCTAGTCAGCTACTGTAGCTAGTTAGCACGTACATATAAGTTACTGAGCACTTGCAAGATTAGTGCCATTTTGTATAGTCAGCTAGAGTGAAAGCAGGCATGTAAGGAAGAGGCACACTTGAGTGTGTTTAAAGTAATGAGTCAGTCAGTTAGCTAAAGTTAATGTTTCACTTACAACTTCTGATGTGTTTATGTACAGTAAACAACTTGAACCCCATTACAGTGCATCAGTGTCTCATTTGAATACAAGAGACATGTGACATGGTGTCAGAATGGGATCCGAAGTTGAAGCAACTCACAAACCATGAGGCACGCAATTAGAAATGGAGGAATATACAGGAGCCAACTTGCAAACAGGTCACCGGTTATTCAGGGGTACTTAAGCTCGTTTAAATGATTTTTCAGTTACCGAGTAAGTGCAAAAGCATTTAAAATGTTTGAAATAATTACCGAGATAAATGAAATGTCCGAAATTGTGACATACTGATAAAAGTATTCAAAGTAAATACAAATATGTTCAAAATAATTTCCAAAGTATTAAAATGTACAAAAAGGCTAAAACGGACACATTTTTTTCGCAGTGTACTACTTTTTCACATTAACTAAAACTTTTCAAAGTATTCAAAGTGTCCCAAATGTTTGCAGTGTTTGCAGTATTAAAGTGAAGCCTTTTCAGAGAGATTGTTTTCCATTTGAGTATAATTACAAGTACCTGGTCTTTGTTTATATTTAAATGAATGGTGTTGTTATGGCAGAGGGATTTTGTAGACCTGAACCGCTGGTGTTTGATAATAATATTTCTGAGAACTGGTGAATGTTTGAGAATTGCTGAATGTTTGAGCAAGAGTATGATATTTTCATACAGCCTGCATTTTCTGATAAAGATCCACATACACAGGGATTCATACTTCTTAATTTAACTGGCTGAGAAGTCATTGAGAGGGAACGTTAATTTGTGTATGCGCTTGCTGTGCATGCAGGGGAGGGGGAGAACCACCATATTGTGATACAGACTGAAAAGCAGGAAGACCCTGAGTGCTTAAAACTTAAATTTAGAGAAATGTATAACTCTCAAACGAATATTACAAGGGAAAGGCACATGTTTTACACAAGAAATCAAAAGCCTGGTGAAACTATAGCAGCATATATTACCAGCTTGAGAAATAAAGCAAAAACGTTCAGATTTGGTGATGTGATAGATGAGCTGATAAAAGACAAACTTGTGTGTGGTGTTAATAATGATGCAGTGAGAAAGATTTTCCTTTGAGAGAGTGATTTAATGTTGAGCAAAGCCATTGAGATTTGCTAAATATATAAGCTTACAGAAAAGCATACAAATATGCTTACAAATGAGAAAAATGTGCATGCAGTTTCTGCCAGTGCAGATTTTGATACAGTAGTGAGTCGATTATCCAAAAGCCAACTGACACAGGTACTGCCCACTAAAATAACCAGCCCTTCTTGTAAAATCTCATGATAAGGCATTCTTGTACAAAGGTTACTGTGCCTGTGTGGGAAAGGGGGTGTGAGTCAGTTGTGTAGTGCTGTGATCATTAGGATTATTGAGGTAATTTTAAAAAATATATTTGGTTGATGGGAGTATTAGACATTTTCGTTGAAAGTTGTGAACTGTGCATTTTTTTGTACTTTTTCTATTGTTGCCTAAATGTGATTCATGTGAAACAATATCTCTCACAGTGGAAAAAAATGAGCAAAATGTGGAATACTTCATGATAACTTATTTGTAATGTTACAGTATGATAAAGCTGTTTTACTGCCTACTTAGGGCGTTATGATAAATTGAAATAAGTTAGTGTTATTGGAGTGGTCTGTTAGAAATGCTGACAATAAATGTGTGACAGACCCGCTCAGTCCAGACTAATGAATGTTTCGGATTCAACACAGCAGTATTTGTCTGCAGAAAATTGGCCTGTTTTCAGAGGTTCGCTATCTGAAGTAATTTTTTTGTCTATATTCGAGTTGTATTTTAGTTTTGTCAGGAATTTGGAATGTGCTAACAAACTACTCATGGGTTGCATGATATCTTGGAGAATAACCAAGAGTGAGAGTCCCCTGTGCTGCCAAAGACTGTCTGAGTAACATTTCTAATAGGAACATATCTGTGGGTTACTGTACTTTGCATTTGCTGGAAGTCATTGTAATTATTGATAAAATCAAGTCGCATGTAGTGTAAAATACCTCTTTACATGCAAGTGTTAACTTAAGTGGGAAACAAGAATACTCTCTGATCTGCTGCATTTAATTTGATGCCTGCATGTTTTGGTTTGCTTGTTGCTGGTGATCCTGTGTACAGAAAAGGCACGATTTTAGAAGCTTTTTATCTGGTTCAATTACATGTTCGATTATCTGAACAGTTTGTTTATCTGAAATACCCTAGGTCCCACTTCGTTTGGATAATTGACTTTGTACTCCAAGCTAAAATGAAAAAGAAATATAAACCGAACAGGGCCACAATACCCAACCTTGTTGTTAGCTGTCGTAATTGTTGTGGCAGTTGAGAGAAGTGCTTAGCTTTTGGTCGGCAGTGTCATAACTGTAAAAAGTGGAATAATTTCAAAAGGCTGTGCAAATCTAAGGTGGCACATACTTTTATTAAAGGAGAGCATCCATAGAAGCACGTGGATCAGATAGAGAGCTGTGAGCAAACTTTCTATGTTTATGGTGTTTCTGTGATTGATGAAACACTTAATACAGTAGATTATCAGTTAGCAACAAAGAGTGAAATATTTTGTACTGTTCAGATTAATGGGAAACCTGTAGAGCATAAAGTAGACACTGAATCTAAGTGCAGTGTTATATCAGCACAAATGTTTGCCAAAGCAAAAGCTGATGAGAAACTTGATTCAGCAGTGCGCAAAGCTGGTTGCTTTTGGTGGTGAAGAGATTCAGACTGATGGTGCAGTAATTCTCACATGCCATTCTACAGGGAACAGCAATGACTTGCAATTTTAAGTAGTCAAAAGACATAGAAAAACAGTAAACCAAAAAGACTGACTGTCTCACAAAGTAATACGTTTATTCGATAAACTGCAACACTGCAAAGCTTTCGAGTGTAAGACTCTTTCTCATTGCAACAGTTTAAAACATCAGTTCACCATTTATATAACAATTTAAAATCACAGCCAGCCTACCAATTGAAACTAATAAATTCAGTAAAAAGTTAACCCTTTAATCACCAATAAAACCACATGTCATAAAAAACAATATAAGAACAATATAAAAATTCTGATACAGCATTAAATAATAGAATGTTTTAACTTGAGTATAGGCTTAATACTATTGATCATATTTATCCTTTTTATATACAAAACATGGTCTTTCTGTAATAATCTTACAAAGTTCATTATCTGAGCTTAATATAGTCCGTTTTTTCACTATAATATTCTTTATTTGTTGTGTACGCCTATTATACTTTGTAATATAGCTAAGAGACCAGTTCCTGTTAGCCATTACATCTTTATTATTAACAATAGGTTGGTTGTTATACAAATAAGGACAAGCCATTCCATTATGTTCAGAGACCACATATTCGATATTCTCCTTAACTAAAGTGACATACCCTCTAGAGTGAAAGTCATTTGCCATATGTTCTAATTCATTTCTGAACCATTCTTCTCTAGTGTTTAACCTGCTAGCACATAGCATTTGACTTTTCACAACCCCTTTATAAACATGTCGGGAGTGCATGCTATTAGCATGAACATATCTAGTCGTCTGAACATTGTTTCTATATATCAATGTATGCAACTCTTCATTAACAATACATTATGTAATATCCAAAAAATGAATATTTTCTTTTGAGAACTTTAAGTTGAACTCAAGAATGTTGTGGTTTTATGTAATTCTTGCACAAAAGTTTCTAAGGATCTACTATCACCCTCCCAGAGAAAGAATATGTTATCCACAAACCTTTTGTAAAATTTTAACTGTCTTCTCTTAAAAGTAACACATGATGTAGTTAAGTCATAAATATAAAGCTCTTCCCACCTTGTTAACACCAAATTATCATAACTGTTTGCCACTGGGGTTCCCATAGCCACACCCAGTAACTTGTGATAATAAACCTCTCCAAAGGAAAATACATTGTTTTCCAGTACTATCTCTAAAGTAGAGTGAATAGATGAGATTTTTACTTAGCAAATACTCACTATGATGAACAGCTCTCTTACATACTGAATACCAATACCATTAGGAATGATAGTACATTCCATCAAACAGTCATGCAAAAACGATTTAACCTTAAAAATCATGCTGTTTAAATCATTTATATTAATTCTTTTGAAAGTATTATTGTCTTCCAAAAGTTGCAATATAAGCTGATTTTGTTACATCCATTATTACAGTTTTTCCTCCTTTATCTGCCTGCTTTATAACTACATAATTTTTAAAACACAATGTTTTTATTTTTATTTTACATTTGTTGGCCGGGCTGGTCCAACTGGATTCATGTCCATTTTCAGCAGAGGCCCGGGGAGAAAAGCTCCGAGTGAGGTACATTTGAGCATTATTCATTAAAAGCATTTAACAGTAAAAAAACTTACACATATAGTTCAGAGAAGAAAAAAGTATTTTTACAGTGTCTGCAATAAGCAAAAATAAGAACATCATGGGGAAAAAACAAAACTGAATTTAGTAGTAGGCTTTTGAAAAGATTAGAAGCAAAATAAGTGAGAATTCTAGGAACAGAATACTAGCTAGTCAGGGTTAGTGCAGGGGCAGAGCCAGTGGGTTAGGAGGTGGTTTTTGAGTTGGGATTTGAAGCTGGGAAGAGTGGAGAGAGCAGTGAGGTTGGAAGGAAGGGAGTTCCAGGCTTTTCCAGTTGTGTTGGAGAACAAGGACTTGCCTGCTAAGTTGTTGGATTTACAGGTAGATATTAGAAGTTTGTTAGAGGAACGCAGACTTTTGAGATTACAATAAGGGCTAATGAGAGTCGTGCATATAGGGGTGCTGGTAGGTTTGTAGAGGATTTTATGGGCTAAAGAGAGCTGGTGAAATAAGATGAGATTATGCAGTTCTAGCCATCCTAGTTGTTTTAAGTTTTGGCAGTGGTGAGTTCTATAGGTAGAGCCAGAGGCAAATCTGGCAATACTGTTGTAGGCAACAGTTAGTTTGGAGAGGTTAGTTTTGGACAGATATGTATAGATGGGGGAGGCGTACAGTAGGGTAGAAATCAAATGGGTATGTACTATGGAGGTTCTGGCAGGTGGTGTAAGAAATGGTTTAATTTTAAACAAGCAGCCAAGTTTTCTGTTGACTAGTTTTATTGTGCTGTTAATGTGAGAGTCAAAGCATAGGTTGTTGTCTATCTCTACTCTGAGGAGCTTGTTGGAGGGGTCAGGAGATATGTAGGTGCCATTATTAGAAAAGACAGAGAAATTGAGTGGAGAAGATTTCCAGGTGGGGGAAAAAAGTAATAGTTTGGTTTTCTTGGGGTTTAAGATTAGGCATCTGTTTAGGAACCATTTTTCAACATTGTGGAAAGTCTGTTTGGGTGAGAGTGCAATTCAGAGGGGGATGTGGCAGAACAAATCAAAGTAGAATCATTAGCATATTGAATACAGGTAGCAGAGGACAGACTGGTATGTAGATCATTGATGAAGATTGAGAACAGAAGTGGGCCCAGTATTGATCCTTGGGGGACGCCAAGGGTAATGGGTAGTAGGTTGGATAAGCTGTTTTCCCAGTGCACTGCCTGTTGTCTGTTAAGAAGGTATGATTTGAACCATTTTATTGCACCAAAGTCAAGAGCAAAAGTTTTAAGTAAGTTTAATAGTATCTGGTGGTTGACCATATCAAAAGCTTTGGATAGGTCAATAAAGAGAGCAGAGGTTAGTATGTTATTGTTCCAGTTTTTGTTGATACAGTCAGTAAAGGAAAGAAGGGCTGAGGTGGTGCTGTGATAAGGCCCGAAGCCATGTTGACAGTCAGCTAGTGGGTTGTGGTTTAATAGGTGGTGTTAAGAAGTTGTTTTTGGATGCATTTCTCCATGATTTTAGCTAAGGGAGAGAGTAAGGCTATGGGACGGTAGTTTGAGAGTTCTGTAGAGGTCCCTCCTTTATGCAGGGAATTTTCCAAAGTGAAATGGACAGTTTCAGTGAAGAAGGTATTGAAGGCATCAGCAGTTTGTTTTGGGTTGTTTTTGGAAGTGCCTAGGGGGTGTGGGGTGTCATTGTGGCCAGGCTTTAGGAGAGAGTTTATGCCTGCCCAGAACTTTTGCGGATTATGTTGGTTGATTTGTTGTAAATGGCAGTAATAGTTTCTTTTATCCAGTAGTGCAGCTTTTTTAGTGGAGTTTCTTATTTGTCTAAAGTTATGTTGGTCAGAGGGATCTTTTGTGACACGAAATTTGGTCCAGAGTTTATTTTTCAGGAGAATTTTATCCCTTGTATCTTTTGAGAGCCAAGGGGCAGGTTTTGATTTAATTCTAATAGATGTTAAGGGAGTGTGAGAGTCTAGGATAGAAAGGAACCTGGAATTGAAGTACGATACAGCTTCATCCAGTGGCAGTTGTTTAAGAGGAGACCAGTTGCATGCATTTAGTTCTGTAAGGAAGCTTTCAGGGTTAAAGTTTTTATTTGATCTGACCATTTTGTATTTGGTTAGGTTAGGGGAGGTAGTTTTATGTCTGATTAGATAAGTGAGGGCGTGGTCGCTTAAATCATCGGTTAGTGTCCCTACTGTATAAGTTTGGGAGTGAGTATTTATTAGAATCCAGTCCAATATGCTTTCTTTGTTGTTAGTTTTGTTAGTTCTGGTTGGGGTTTGAATGGTTTGTGAAAAGCCGTGAAGATTTAGGAGGGTGGGAGGGTCTGCAGTGTTGCAGGTTTTCCAGTCTATATTGACATCACCTAGCACTATGGTTTCTTGTGGGAACTGAGTCAAAAGCCAACTAAGGATCTCTTCTAAGTAACTAATATTATTTCCAGGGGGAATATAGGTGCAGATTATATTTAATTAATGCTTTCCTTTCATTATCTAAGTTAAAGTAATTGTTGGCTTTTTTCTTAAAAAATAAGTCATAAATATAATTTTTCACACATTTTCAAAAAAGCATTAACTGTAGAAGAGCTGTTAGATATAAAGGTGCAGGCCCTCTTCATGACAACCACTCTCATTTCTAAATATAAGCTTTCAAGTCCAAATTTCTCACAAATAATCAGTCAGTTAAACAGTCATTCAGATCCATCCTTTGATGGAATAAATGTTAAGCCTCTATCCAAAACTTTCAATTCAGCATATTGGAACTGTACACTAGATAAATTAACCACAGTATGTCCAACAACATTTAATTCTTTTTGCTTCAAGTTACTGGTCCTACCTTTATAGGTGTATTTGGTCTCATCTGTGTTAGTGTGGCTGGTTCTCTAATCAGTTCCCTCTTCCAAGTCCTTCCTCTGCTCACAGATCTTACAGGATGCTGTATTGGGAGATTTAGTTGTACTTTGTTCATCCCTAAAACAACAGTATTTTTTGGTCTTGCACCTTCCTTTTTATATAATCCACTTTCTTTTGTAGTCTTTTCTACACTTACTGTTTGTTGAAGTAGCAAAACATGAATCTCCCATTGCAGGCCTATTTTCTTCCACAACATTTCTTTCACAAACAGAGAAAGAGTCCAAAGCATTAACTGCTTCCCCTATATGTACTGGGGCATTTCTGACATCATCATGATCTACCGTATTACTTGCAGTACCTGCACTAGAATGAATAGATGAATTTTGTATCACAGAGGGATGTTTTACTTGTTTTTCAGAGAAATTATGACACTGATGTTCAGTCTTTGGCCAGAAGAATATATGACCATTTTTAATATCATTATATCTCTTATAATTTTATGTTTTTCCATAGCAGTCCGAGAATTCTCAAAACCTTTTAAATGGTCTAACATACCATGATATTCTGTCAGCATAGAGTTAAAATCAGCTGAATTTACAATATTGTCTTCAAGCTTATCTATCTCTAAGATGAGATCAGCTTCAATATTAGTGAAGTGTACATTCATCAGAATCATATAATTAGCACTCACTTGTAAATTCAATTCTTGCCATTTTTTTAGCAACTCAGGATATTTATTACCATAAGTAGGCATTTTAGTCATTCTAAGCCCCCTTGGTATAATACCTGTTTCAAGGGAAGCTGTGAATGTTAACCTCTGCCATTTTAATTTCTTATATCATTCAACAGTGGACTCTAGTGAACGTAGCTTCTTTAAAATGTCATCCCTATTAGTATTCGGGAAACTGCTAATAGCTTCATTATATGTCCTTATAGATAAAGACATTAGAAGGA
Organism: Protopterus annectens; assembly: GCF_019279795.1. Taxonomy (NCBI): domain Eukaryota; kingdom Metazoa; phylum Chordata; order Ceratodontiformes; family Protopteridae; genus Protopterus; species Protopterus annectens. The sequence continues at coordinate 65,562,991 of NC_056738.1, forward strand.
GCGGGTTTTCTCCCACTGTTAAAAAGCTGAGGAGTTGACAGTTACTCATAGTCACAGTCGCAATATGAATAAATAAGCTGGCTGGTAACTATAAGTCTGTGAGGTGTGCTGAATACCCAAAGAGACCAAAGAAAATATCCAAAAATGGGATAACCAGCTAAACGGACTATACGGTAAAAATGAAACAGAAAAACAACAAACCAAAAAGACCGACTGTCTCACAAAGTAATAAGTTAAGCCTCTGTCCAAAACTTTCAATTCAGGGAACTGTACACTAGGTAAATTAGCCACAGTATGTCCAACAACATTTAATTCTTTTTGCTTTGAGTTACTGGTCCTAACTTTATAGGTGTATTTGGTCCCATCTGCATTGGTGTGGCTGGTTCTCTGATCAGTCCCCTCTTCCGAGTCCTTCCTCTGCTCACAGATCTCACTGGGTGCTGTATCTGTATTGGGAGATTTTGTTGTACTTTGTTCATCCCTAAAAAAACAGTATTTTTTGGTCTTGCACCTTCCTTTTCACATAATCTGCTTTCTTTTGTAGTCTTTTCTACTCTCACTGTTTGTCGAAGTAGCAAAACATGAATCTCCCGTTGCAGGCCTATTTTCTTCCAGAACATTACTTTCACAAACAGAGAAAGAGTTCAAAGCATTAACTGCTTCCCCTATATGCACTGGGACATTGCTGACATCATCATGATTTACCGTATAACTTGTAGTAGCTGCACAAGCATGAATACATTAATTTTGTATCACAGAGGGTTGTTTTACACATTTTTCAGAGAAATTATGGTAGTGATGTTCAGTCTTTGGCCAGAAGAATATATGACCGTTTTTAATGTCTTTTAAGTCTCTGATAATTTTACGTCTTTTCATAGCAATCAGAGAATTCTCAAAACTTTTAAAACGGTCTAACATACCTTGATATTCTGTCAGCATAGAGTTAAAATCAGCTGAATTTACAATATTGCCTTCAAGCTTATCTATCTCGGAGATGAGTTCAGCTTCAAGATTAGTGAAGTGTTCATTCATCAGAATCATATAGTTAGCACTCACTTGTAAATTCAGTTCTTGCCATTTTTTTCAGCAAGTCAGGATATTTATTACCATAAGTATAATACCCATTTCAAGGGAAGCCATGAATGTTAACCTCTGCCATTGTAATTTCTTATACCGTTCAACAGTGGACTCGAATGAATGTGGCTTCTTTAAAATTTCATCCCTATTAGCATTCGGGGAACTGCTGATAGTTTCATTAGATGTTCTTATAGATGAAGACATTAGAAGGAACAGGTTTTCTCCCACTGTTAAAAAGCTGTGGAGTTGACAGTTACTCATAGTCACAGTCCCAATATGAATAAATAAGCTGGCTAGTAACTGTAAGTCTGTGAGGTGTGCTGAATATCCAAAGAGACCAATGAAAATATCCAAAAATGGGATAACCAGCTAAACGGGCTATGATAAAAATGAAACAGAAAAATAATAAATCAAAAAGACTGACCGTCTCACAAAGTAATAAGTTAAGCCTCTGTCCAAAACTTTAAATTCAGCGTCTTGGAACTGTACACTAGATAAATTAGCCACAGAATGTCCAACAACATTTAATTCTTTTTGCTTCGAGTTAATGGTCCTACCTTTATAGGTGTATTTGGTCTAATCTGCGTTTGTGTAGCTGGTTCTCTGATCAGTCCCCTCTTCCGAGTCCTTCCTCTGCTCACAGATCTCACTGGGTGCTTTATCTGTATTGGGATATTTAGTTGTACTTTGTTCATCCCTAATAAAACAGTATATTTTGGTCTTGCACCTTCCTTTTCATATAATCCACTTTCTTTTGCAGTCTTTTCTACTCTCACTGTTTGTCGAAGTAGCAAAACATGAATCTCCCGTTGCAGGCCTATTTTCTTCTAGAACATTACTTTCACAAACAGGGAAAGAGTCCAAAGCATTAACTGCTTCCCCTATATGCACTGGGGCATTGCTAACATCATCATGATCTACCGTATTACTTGTATCATAGGTGTGGGGATATTGTTGCCATTACAGAAGCAGTGGAATACAGATGGATAAATTATTTTAGGGCAGATGCTCCACCTGGTTTAAATATGATCAATAGTATTAAGCCTGTACTTAAGTTAAAACATTCTGCTATTTAATGCTGTATGAGAATTTCTATATTGTTCTCATATTGTTTTTTATGTCAAGAGGTTTTATTGGTGATTAAAGGGTTAACTTTATACAGAATTAATTAGTCTCCATTGGTAGGCTGGCTGTGATTTTAAATTGTTATATAACTGGTAAACTGATGTTTTAAACTGTTGCATTGTGAAAGAGTCTTGTACTTGAAAGCTTTGCAGTGTTGCAGTTAATCGAATAAACGTATTACTTTGTGAGACAGTCCATCTTTTTGGTTTATTGCTTTTCTGTTTGATTTTTACAGTATAGTCCGTTTAGCTGGTTATCCCATTTTGGGGAATTTTCATTAGTCAAAAGATGCGTGCTGTCATTGTTAGGCTTCAAAAACAATTTGAGAATGGGACTGATTTCATTTAATAAAGAGGCCCACCATACAAGTCTGAACAACTATGATAGTTTTACACAGATGTTTTTAATGAATATGCTAAAGTTTTCACAGACAAGCTTGGTAAACTTCCAGCCACATATCATTTGAAGTTAAACCATGAAGTAAGCCCAGTTGTCAGACCAGCAAGGAATGTTCTGGTAGCATTGCAGACCAAAGTAAAAGCGGACCTTGACAAAATGGTGAATTTAGGTGTCCTTACTCCGGTAAAAGAACCGACTGAATGGGTATCCACCATGGTCGTAGCTCATACGAAAAGCTTAGATGATATTCAAATATGTATTGATCCAAGAGATTTAAACAAAGAGCTTAAATGTCCTCATCATCTGATGCACACAGTAGAAGAAGTAGCTGCTCTCAAGCCAAATACCACTGTTTTTCAGTCTTAGATACAAAAAGTTCATTTTGGCAAATTTCGATGGATCACATTGTTAACCACTTTCAAGACACCATTTGATAGGTACAGATTCTTGAGAATGCCATTTAGGATAAATTCTGACAGTGAAGTATTTCATCTTGTAATGGAACAAATTTTTCAGGTCACCCATGTGCTGTTATAGTAGCCGACATTACTGTATAGGGCAACGGCAAAGTCAAACATTATAGAAACCTCAAGAAAGGTCTAGAGCATGCTCATGAAGTAAATCTTAAAATAAGTCCTCCGAAATGTAAATTCAGACTGAAAGAAGTTACTTATGTGGGTTGTTTGTTTATCAGTTCTGACTTACAACCAGATCCATCTAAGCAAACAGCAATTCTTGAGATGCCAGTTCCAGAAAATGTCACATCTTAACAAGTCTTCTTGGTATGCTTTCAGCACCATTACATGAGATGACATGCAAAAATGTAAACTGGTCCTGGTTGGAACAACACCAAAAAGCATTTGACGTCCTGAAACAGAACATTGCCAGTCCACCCATATTAAGATATTGTGATGTTCACAAACCTATAACTCTTTCATGTGATGCTTCAGCGTATGGTCTTGGTGCAGCATGTCTTCAAGAAAGGATACCAGTAGCCTATGCATCCAGAACTTTAACCCAAACTGAAATGCAGTATGCACAAATTGAAGAACAGCTTTTAGCAGTAGTGTTCACATGTTCAAAGTTCAGTGTTTATATTTATAGCAAACCTGTTCAAATAGGGAGTGATCACCAACCACTAGTGACAATTCTGAAAAAGCCAATACATACAGCCCCAGCATGCTTGCAATACATGATGTTAAAATTGCAAAAGTAAAATTTCAATAATGTCTATACAAAAGGCAAATTTCTATACCTTGCTGATGCTTTGTCAAGAGCACCCACATAAACAACAGAACAGCATAATAATGAGAAAGCAGACTTTGGTTTTGGAAGTCAGAAATTTTTCCTCATCACATCTTGATGAACTCAGAAATTATACAGCTTCAGACCCAATTCTCCAGAAGCTGAAACATGTTATCAGTCAAGGATGGCCAGCACGACAGACTAGTTTACCACTTGACATACAGAAGTATTTTCCCTATAGAGATGAGCTCATGATGGAAGATGGAATCATCGTGAAAGGTCCTAAAGTGGTAATTCCTACAGCATTACAACAGGAATATATCAAAATTTTACATTGTAGTCACAGGGTACTGATTCAAACAAAAGAAAGGCAAGAGGCATAGCATTTTGGCCTTCTATGTCAAAAGGGTACTTACGTATTATTGCAACCAGATTTACAAAGTGGCTGAAATGGAAGTGTTTCTGCCAAAATATATTTCTTAACCTTGAAAGGGGTGTATGAGCAAGTTTGTAGTAGTGGGTCACAGTTGGGTATGAGGCCTGAAGAGAAACAATGGTCAATTTTTCGGATCCTGGGGTGCGTGTCTCATTTGTTCCATGACCGGCACAGTGCTACACTGCATTGCAATTCCCACATTCCTGAGCACAACCTCAGCAAAGGCAAGTTAGTAAGGGACATACCATCTACCTGTTCATGGTCAGTACTCCTCGAAAACACAGCCACCTTTAACAACTACTATGTAATGGGATAGTGATCCATCCCTCACTGACTGCTCCCTTTCTCGCTAGCAGAACTCCTGTGCCAGGGGTGTCAGACATTATCCCTCTTCGCACAGACATTTCTGCTAATCTGAACCAGTCACAGCACTGGCAACATTTGCTATAAATGCTGAATGATTCACACACATATCCCCAAAAATGACAATCCTTGATGACACAGTGTACATGTAAAGGTATCTGAAACGGGCCAGCTGTCTTGCGGAGAACGCATTGACTTTCATGCTTCTAACATTAACGATGACTGCGAAGCGCCACTCCTATGTATAGGTCAGGAACAGATGTTCCCCAGAAAAGGAATTTTCACGTTATTCCTCTTCATATGTCAAAACCACTCGGACACAATAGTTAGTGAAGAGTTTACACTCCCCTTTTTAGGGAGACAGACATCGTTTTGCACATGATGAATTCTTTGACGTCCAAAACCTGGTTGCAATAATACATAAGTACCGTCAAAAGATATAGAGAAGGAAACTCACATGTTCCATTTGCAACAGTACTAAATCACATCAACAAAAAGAACCATTTCATCTAAACCAGATTCCTGAACTTCCATGGTTGACAGTTGCTACTGATATTTTCAAATGGAATGATCAACATTACTTAGTATTAGTAGACTGTTATTCAAATTGGTTTGAAATTGACCTTCTTCCTAACTTAATGCCCAGCACTGTCATTATGAAATCGAAGAGATATTTTTCTGTTCATGGTGGTCTGCACAAAGTCGTATCTGACAATGGTGCACAGTTTACAAGTCAGCAATTCAAGAATTTTACTGAGTCTTGGGACTTTGTTCATGTTGCTAGTAGTCCTAAGTATCCACAGTCCAGTGGATTAGCTGAGCATGCAGTTCAAAGTGCAACTTACTTGGAGAAATCCAGGAGAGATGGTACCAATGTTTTTCTTAACCTACTTAATCTCAGAAACATTTCTAGAGATAATTTGCTTGGTTCACTTGCTCAGAGATTGATGTCTAGACACACTAGAACAACTCTTTGATCAGTAAACAATTATTGATACCAAATGCAAAGAACAGAATGGTCAAGACTCAACTTTTGAAAAAAACGTCAGTCACAAAAGTTGTACTATGGTAAGTCCAGCAAACCTCTTAGACCATTAAGACAAGGAGAGATTGTGAGAATGCAAACATCTAAAGGATAGAACCAAGTGGGAATCATCAAAGATATTTGTGAAGAACTGCAATCTTACGTCGTACAATCTGATGGAATGGATTTTGGAAGGAATCAAAGACACATACTACCTGTCTCCGAACCAGTGATGCAGAAGATTGCCTGTACCAGAGACTCTGTTTCTCAGAGTGACTCTACAGTTGTTTGAATTCCAGGGAACAGTGTACTTTCTTCAAGTAATCCTAATGTAATCCCTGAAGCTCCAATTGTAAAAGAATCCCCACAGACTGTCCCTGTTGCTAAACCCAGTCAAAGTTTTTATGTAACCAGGTCAGGTAGAATTTCCAGACCCATTCCGAGATGCACAGTGACTTGGACTTGAATTTCTTTGTTGTTATATGTTGATGTGATGTCTAGCTTGTAAAATATCTTGTTCTCCTGTTACATGTCAAACAAATCAAAGAGGGAGGATGTAGATCATTGTGTGTATTGTATGTAGTCAGCCACTACAGCTAGATAGCACGTGCATATAAGTTACTGAGCACGTGGAAGATCAGTGCCATTTTGTATAGTCAGCCAGAGTGAATATAGGCATGACTGGAGATGCACATGTGAGTGTGTTTGAAGTAATGAATCAGTCATTTAGCTTAAGTAAATTTTTCAGTTACAGTCCGTGATGTGTTTATGTACAATAAACAACTTGAACCCATCACAGTACATCACAACTTGAACCCATCACAGTGCATCAGTGTCTCATTTGAATACAAGAGACATGCGACATTGACCGTGGAGCAATATTTGGTTCCATGGTTGGTCCTTCTTCCAGACACAAAAAGAAACAGTTAAGCAAACAGCTTTTGCCATCTCAGCAGGCTAGCAGTTTGCTTCAGTCACAGGTGGGTGACTGACATGGCCATTAGTTGTTTCTCAGACCGCTCATCTTTTACCCGAGATTGCTTTGGTGTAGCACCTACAGCCTCTGTGGACCGGAGGTTAGCCAAATCCTCTGTGGCTTTTGGGGTCTCCTTAGTGGTAAAGAAAGAACCACTCTTGTCAGTCCTGAGAGAGGGAACAGGGAATACATCCCTGTTTTGTCAGAATGTTGTGCCCATACCTGGGGAAGCTGCTGCAGTCATTAATAACACTATTGGTCCCATTTTTCCTGTCAGCAAGAAACAGAAAACTAAGCATGTATTTACTCCTCCTCAGATTTCCTTAGACAGGAGTAGCTTACTGAGTCTGATTCAGGATTTAATTCAGGCTATTAATCTTTCTTATACGTAGTCTGGTAAAAGAGAGAGGGATGCCTACTTTCCTGAAGAGATTCAAGATTCTGAGTCTGGACAGGAGGATGAAGGGACAGATGCAGGGTTTTCTCCTCAGGTTTCTGATTTAGACTCGGAGGAATGTTCAGTTTCTGACTCTGTGTGTGTGTGTGTGGGGGGGGGGGTCTGTTTCTCTGACAGTATTTCTAGAATGTGCCAGTGTTTTCAGTGGGAAAATCCTCAGAAAATACTATAAACTGTTATAGGAGGAATATCCAAAACCTGCAGCCATTCCTCCAGTTCTGTCAGCTTTAGAGGATGTGTGTGTTATTGCCTGCAATTTGTCTGACAGTCAACCAGCTGCCCCTAAAAAGGGCAGATAGGATGTATAAAGTTCCTCAGTCTTTTACGTTTTTATACACTCTTTCCAAACCTGACCCAGCAACTATAGCTTTAGTTGATCTCGCTGCTGCTAAGCACTTAGTTAATTCCAATGCTACTTTTTCGGATAAGGATGGGGAATTATTGATAGGTGTGGGAAAAAAAGTGTATGTTTCTGCAGCTTTGATTTTTCAGAATTTTGAATTATTAGGCTCATAATTTAAGGTTTGTTCTGACTAATTGTGAAAGTATGTGGAATGTCTTATCTGCGGATGTGAAGTTGTTCAGTCTCGCCATTCATTCTTCACTGATGGGTTCGGAGCTGATCCCTCGGCTCCGACACAGCCGTTAGCAAGCTCAAGGTTTATCAGCTGCTCAAGACCAAGCCCCTTATCCCATAATGCACTGCAGGAATTACCTCAGATCTAGTTTGCCGCGGCACGGATCTCAGTTATTCCAGCTTGCTCGAGCATAAATCTTCATAGATTATTCAAAAAATTGCAAGTTTTCTGTCTTTTCTTCTATTAGAAAAATATATACTTATAGTTCACTTGGATAGTTTTTATAGCCCCCTTCCCTATTAATACTATATTTGGTGTGTTTTTCATAGTGGTCTCGTTTTGGCCTACTTCTGGTAGTAGTGTGTATTGGTAGTTAGATTAGAGTTTTAGTATTAGTTTGAGTGCTTAATACTATTTAGCTAATTTTTGGCCCCCTTTTCTTTTGAGCCATTGTTTCAGTGTTTATTGGTGGTTGTGTTCCTATCACTACTAGCTAGCCTTTGACTTCGTTATTGTGGATAGTGGTTTTGGTTATTGGACATGTCTGAGGAAAAGCAAAAGCATCCAAAGTCTGGGTTCAAAAAATGCCCAGACTGCGGAGAAAAGATGTCCGTTACTGATACTCGTGCAATGTGTGTACTGTCTAGGAGCTCTTCACTTGCAAGAGTCATGCAGCTTATGTCACTCCTTTTCTTCCAGGGTTACATTAGAAAGGAAGAGGAAATTACTGGACAGGGGTTTACTAAAACACCCTTTTGTCGAGGTGTTGAGTAACCAGGATGGGGCCAGAAAGTCCTCTCATTCTTCCCAATCCTCAGGAGACTCAAAAGCCACAAAAAAATCTAAGAAGAGTGAGGATGCTGGGTCATCGGCTCTACAGTTCTCAGAGCCAAGTGTCCCTTCTTCTCAGATCCGGTCCACTGTTCTGGAGCCGGTATCAGAGTTGCCATCATATCCTATTCTCCAATCTGCACCATCGGTGCACTCGTCTAGGTCCTCTGTTAGTCTTTCTGATCTGGACATGGACCGACTGGTACAGAAGCTGTTAAGGGCTCCAGGCCTAGCTAAATTGCTGTCGGCTCCGACCCTGAAGACCATTACCCCAGAATTGACTGCTCCTCCTTCGAGTTGTACTGGGCTTTCGGAGCCGGAGGAGGCTGACCTGATGATCGAAGAGCCCTTGGAGCCGACACCTACCTGTTCCAGTGTTGTCGGTTCCATTTGCTCGGACGTCCTCGGCGCCGACCGGGAACTCTAGAAGCCGACATTCTCCTGTCAGGTCCGGGGAGGGTAGTCGCACTGACTTGTTGGTGCCGACTCTTCCTCTCGGGGCTTCAGCACGGATGAGCTCGGCTCCTACCTCGGACTCGGAGCCCACGGCCTCGGAGCAGGAGGGGCTTGAGGTTCCTTTGGGTCCTTCAACTCCTTCCCATCTAAGCCATGATGCCTCTGAAGCCATGAGGCGAGTATTGTCTCGTAAGACTTCCTTGACATCAAGATTGGTCTCTTCTTCCCCTAAGGCGGCTGTGTTCGCTTCTGTTTCCATTGGCTCCAAGCGTAGAGACCCTGAGCCTCAGGTAGTCCCACTGGACGCTCCCTGCTCTTCTGAGACTTCCCCAGATGTTCCCGCTGAAGAGGTTCCCAGAAAGAGAGTATGCAAGAGAGGAGGCACCTGGACTCCACACAGGAGTCTTTGACATCTGAAATTGACTTAGATGAGGCAGAAGAGACTCCCCGATCCCCCTCTGAGGATATCTCCTTTGCAGAGATACTTGAGATCCTTAGGCAGAAGCTTGATTGGAATTCCAAAAATCCTACTGAGGATAAGTCAGTTCTCCTGAAGGCTTTCGGTTCTCCACCTTCCACCTCTTGAGTGTCTCCGTCCTATGATGAGCTTATGGACCTGGTCTCTTGTAGGGTGTGGGAGTCACCAGAATCTATGGAACCTGTCCCTAGGAGGCCTAACAAGTTCATTTCTGCTCCCGTAGACAAGTCCTTTTTGACTAAGGGAGCTCCTGTTGATGCCATGGTGGTGGCAGCAGCCACCAAAAAGGAAATGTCTGAGACATCCTCAGCTATCCATCCTCCTAACAGAGAGTCTAGGATTATGGATAGATATGGGAAATGCATGCTTAGTTCAGCGACTTTCACACTTAGATCACTGAACTATTTGACCCATTTTACCAGACTGCTGAGAGATCTCCTTAAGGAGTTAGGAGATACGGTAGCTGCAGCTGCTTCCGACAAAGTTGCCACCCAGATTGCTACCCTAAATTCAATTGTAAACTCGTCCATGTGTCTCATATCATATGCAGCTGATGGTACGAGTAGGGTGGCAGGTACAGGAGTTGCCCTTCATAGACACTCCGGGATGCATCTCTGTTCCTTCGCGGAGCCTTTCAAGTCTTCATTTGTGACTACCCTGTTTGACGGCTCATCTCTCTTTGGGCCTAAAGTAAAGGAAACATTGACCAGGTGTGAGCAAGAGGGAAAGACTCTGTCTGCCGTAGGAGTCCGTTTTTCCACCCCTACTTGCCTTATCCCAAGGGCCAAAGGGGAGGGAAGATGTGGTTCCAAAAAGCCCAAGGAGCCTTTCAGGACACACGTGGTGAAACCCCCTTTAAGGGCAGAGGAGGGTGTTATAATGGGAGACGTCACCCTCATGGCAGAGGGGGTGTGCAACAGCAGGGTGACAGAGATCATTTCTCTGGTCAGCCCTACCAGCGCTCCTGAGTGGAGGCCTAACTGTCCTGCTGTGGTGGCAGTCAGGGGTCGCTTATCTTTGTACACAGAAGCCTGGCTGGACATAACAAAAGACAGATGGGTACAAAGTATCATTTCCAGAGGGTATTTCATACCGTTCTCCTCTCCTCCCACTTCCATCAGAAGAATCCCGGACGTTCCACCCAGTCACAGGGAACAAGCAAATATAGAGGTCCACAAGTTGCTAGAAAAAAAGAGTCATCCAGCCAGTCCCAGCAGACCAAACAGGAATTGGAACTTACTCAAGATTATTTTTGGTTCCAAAGAAAACAGGGGACTGGAGCCCCATTATGGACCTCAGCAGACTCAACCAATTTGTCAAGAAAGGGAAATTCTGGATGGTCACGCTTCAGTCCATACTTCCCTTTTTAGGGAAAGACAATTGGATGTGCTCAATCGATCTCAAGGATGCGTACTACCACATATAGATGGCCAGGCCATCCAGTGATCATCTGCCTTTCTGGCTGGGACCCAATCACTATCAGTTCCGAACCCTGCCCTTTGGTCTCACTACAGCCCCCAGAGTGGTCACGGCTCACCTGAGGCATCTAGGATTCCAGGTGTTTCTGCGCCTATACAATTGGCTCCTTACCTCCACCACCAGGCATCAACTGATTCGGGCAAGAGAATCCACTCTGACACTCTGCAACCACTTAGGCATTACTGTCAACTTAGAAAAGTCTGCCTTGTCGCCATTGCAGCATATCGTTTTTATCGGGGCAGAGTTAGACACTTCAACCACCACTCAACAGCTACCATTCGAGAGGGTCTCACTTCTTCACCAACATGTCAGCTCACTGGTGTCGAAAGACAGTGCTCCAGCAGCAGAGGTCTTAAAAGTACTGGGTTTGATGGCAGCAGCAATCTTAGCCATACCATTAGCAAGGATGCATATGCGGATTCTTCAATGGCTACTGTTCACTTAATGGTCTTATCAGGAACTTCCACTGAAGCATATGATCGTGATAACAAATTCTTGCAAGAGAGACCTTCAGTGGTGGTTGACGTCGATTCATGTCACAATAGGATGTCCATTTGTACTACCCCTGCTGATAGCCACTGTGACCATGGATGCTTCCCTGATAGGGTGGGGCATTTTCAGGGAAAGACTGCCCAAGGCACATAGACGGATCAAGAATCACATCTGCATATCAATGTTCTAGAGATGAGAGTAGTACTTCTGGCGTTGCAGTACTTTCAGGACTCTCTTCCTCTAGGGACAATTGCAATTCAGACCGACAGCATGTCATTGGTCTGGTATTTGAATAAACAGGGCGGGACCAAGTCTTACCCTCTTTGCCGAGAACCCCTCAGAATTTGGTAGTGGGCTGTGTCATCCCAGCACTTTCTGTTGGCAATGCATATCCCGGAGAGATCCAGCGTGATAGCAGACAAACTGAGCAGGGCAATTTTGTTGCCACACGAGTGGTCCCTCAATCAGGACATTGCAGACAGGATTTTCCTCAAATGGGGCCAGCCTTGCTGCGACCTTTTTGCCAGTCACATCAACACCAAATGCAGAAGCTACTTCGCCCTGATTCCCCCTCCGGGACAACCCCTGAGAGATGCACTCATGCACGATTAGCCCCCAGGTCTCCTATATGCATTTCCTCCAATCCTGCTAATACCAAGATTTTTACAGAAAGCTGGGAAGGACCATCATTCTTATAGCCCCCCATTGGCCTCGGCAGATTTGGTTCCCATTTCTTTATCATCATCTCTTGGAGGATCCATGGATTCTGGACCCAGTTCCAGATCTTCTGACACATCCGTAAGGGTATCTCCACTTTTCATTGCAGTCCCTGAAGCTGACAGCTTGGCTGCTCCAGTTCCCCACATAGCCAGGCTTCACAACCTTTCTTATGACATGAGGCAAATCCTTTTGTCTTCTCACAAACCTTCCACCAGGAGATTATATTGTAGTAAGTGGAAGATTTTCCATTTGGGCTTCCAAACAGAACATTGATCTTTTTCACGCTCCCTTGACATCTATATTGGAATTCTTAACTATTATCTTTAATGAAGGAGCAGCAGCAGCTACAATTCGGGTCCAGTTAGTTGCCATATCTAATTTCCATCTTGGAGTAGACGGACTAAATGTTATGGCCCACAAGTTATCCAAGGCTTTTCTTAAAGGGACCTTTCACATGAGGCCTCTAGTAAAAACTCCTTATTCCCCCTGGAATCTGAATTTCATGCTATCTCACATAATTCTTCCCCCGTTTAAACCTGCATCATCTTGTGATCTCAAATATTTGTCGTGGAAAACCATTTTTCTAGGGGCCATTACTTCCGCCCACAGAGTGTCAGAGCTTCAAGCCTTGTCTATCACACCTCTTTATATGATTTTTCATGCTGATAGAGTATCTCCCAGGACAAATCCTTCCTTTTTACCTAAAGTTTGTTCTGAGTCTAATGTCAGTCAAGTCATTGAATTGCCAGTCTTCTTCCCCAACCAGTCCAACAAACTAGAGTATATGCTGCACAAACTAGACGTTCATATACAGCTCAGATATTATTTGGATAGGACAAAAGATTTTAGAAAATCAGACCAACTATTTGTTTCCTTTTCTGAAGCCAGGAAAGGTAGACCCGTGGCTAAAACAACCCTTTCTAAGTGGCTATCTGATTGTATCACCTGTGTTTATTCAGCAGCTAATATGCCTTTACTACACAGAATTAAAGCTCATTTAACCAGAGCAGTTTCTACATCCTCAAGCCAAATTGCCCATTGACAACATCTGTGCTGCAGCCACTTGGTCTAAGCTTCATACCTTTATCACTCATTACAAGGCGGATAAGGCCTCCAGGGACAGGGCTTCCTTTGGTTCTATGGTCCTGAAGAATATACTTCCGTGAGCCACCCAAGATTGAGGGTGGTAGGGATGCTGCTCATCAGTGAAGAATGAACAACGAGATTGAACAACTTCACATTAAGAAGTTATACACTCACCATAACATTCCATGTGAGTTGTTCCATCTCGCCTTCATTCTCACGTCCCTCCCTCCATCCCCCACCTGGCTGACAGTTGACCTAGATGCTGGTCTCATACTGGTAATTCAGTTTCTTCCTTTTTCCCTCTCTTAGGAGAGTAGTCCTTTTACAAGGATATGGTACACACAGCAAACAAGAACTGAGGTAATTCCAGCAGCGCATTATGGGATAAGGGGCTTGGTCTTGAGCAACTGGTAAACCTTGAGCTTGCTAACGGCCATATCGGAGCCGAGGGATCGGCTCTGAACCCATCAGTGAAGAATGAAGGCGAGATGGAACAACTCACATGGAACGTTATGGTGAGTACATAACTTCTTATTTCTTCTTGTGAGAAAAAAAATCTGCTTTAAATAATTACATTTTTTCTGTCGTTTAAGTTTACAGTGTCTGTATGACTGTGTTGATACCACTTCAGTGGTATGACCACTGGCACTGTTTTGAGGAGGCTAATGTCGATATGAGATTTTAAATTCTCCTTTGGATAGAGATTTTGTTTTTGGCTCCTCTGCTGCAGAAATGATCAAAAAGTGTGGTGAAAGGCATAAGCTGATACAAAGAATCTCTTCAGATTTTTCATCCTTCTTTTCCAAGTTTTCCAAGGGATTTTCTAACTCCCCATCCACTTTTGGTAAGAAACAAAATACAGGTTAAACAAAATTTTAAGAAGAAATGGCAAGGGATTCCAAGAAGAATTCTGGAAACTTCCAAAACCAGGTACTGTCCAGTAAGTGAGAATAACTTTTAAGAGACTTTGATTCTCCCCTCCCACCCTGACAGTCTCTTTTTACTTCCAGAAAGTCTGAATCTCCACTTTTTTCTTTGGCTACAGATAGTTTCAGACTGCTGGGTTCTGAAGATCATTACACGGCAGTGGGAGAAAATTCCTTCTTTCTTGGGGGTGTAGTAAATCCTCCAGACCAGACTATTTTGTTTCCATCTGTCCTTCAATACATGCTTTCCAGGGAGTGATACTGCCAGTTCCCCCTGCCCACTTGGGAAGAGGGGTTTATTCAAGGATGTTTTTAGTGTCAGAGAAAGAAAATGCTTGAGGACCAGTTCTGCATCTTTCTTTCTTTCCTAAACTTGTTTGTGATAGTGCCCAAATTCAAAATGGTGTCACTTCACAACCTGTTATCTCTTCTTCCTCATTCAAGTTTCCCGGTGACATTACATTCAGTGGTATTTGTTATCATTACATTCCTATTCATCCAGACTTCAGGCATGTTATAAGGTTCTGTTTATCTGGATCACATTCTCAGTTCGCTGGTTTACCCTTTGGACTATTCACTGCACCAAAAATGTTCACAAAGTGTCTAGTGTTATAGCTCATTGCAGGCCATGGAGTATCCACATTTTTCCATATTTAGATGACTTGGTTATCTTTGCAGAATTTTTTCAAAGTGTTATGAATCTCTCTTTTGGGTGAGAGGTCTCTTACACAAGCTGAGATTCCAAGAGGACATTCAAGTCTTTCTTGACTGCTTCTCAAAGGATTGTGTTTCTGGGATGTTAGCTAGATACCACAGTTCAAAAAGCCTTTCTTCCACAGGAACAAATATGTCTATATCTATATCTAGATCTATTTCTAGGGTTTTCCACTCAGACTTTGGTCATTGCCAGGGAGTACCTCAGGATTTTTGGATGTCATAGCTTCAATGATTCTCATGATACCCCTGGCAAGACTCCACATGAGAAAGATGCAGTGGTATCTGAAATCTCTTTGGTCCCAGCATGAACACCCCTTGTCTTTTCAGATCCCATTTCTGGGATTTGTCAGAAGAGAAATCACTTGGTTGCAACAAAAGGTATCTTTAAATCCAGGTTTTTCTATCCCCCTCCCTGTTCCAAACCAGTCAGAAATCGCAAGACACCATGAACTTTGCTTGAGGAGCAGTTTTAGGGGGATAAAAGCACAAGGTGTGTGGGACACCAAGGACTGGTACTAGCATATAAATATAAAAAAGATACTTTTCCTGACCAAGGCACTCTTCAAGTTGTTACAAACAATGCCACAGTCATGTGATACATCAACAAGCAAGGAGGGCAGAGCAAAATCTTGTGTCAGACAAGCTAGCAGGACATAGGCAGACCCTGATAAATGGCAATTATATCAGGGGGGTCTTCTAAGATTTGATTCATGTGTGGGGAGTTCCTCAGGTAGACCTGTTTGCCTTCTCTCTCTGAACAATCAGCTGGCAAGATTCTGCTGCAGGGCACCATGCAAGAAGGTATGGAAGACAGATGTCTTTCCTTTTCTCTTTTCTTTTCCTTGAGCAGGAATGCTCCTGTGTGCTTTTCAACCTTTTCCACTAATATCCAAGGTATGTCTGAAGATTCAGACTGAATCTCCCAAGGTCATTGTACTGACTCCCTTCTGCCCAAGTAATAGTGGTTCTCCCTTCTTTTGGAAATGGCCAGGAGCAGTTACCATAAGTTTCCTCACAGACACACAAGAACAGGGGTGTTTGATGCATCCCAGCACTCATCAACTTCATTTAACTGTCTGGATGGTAGGGTCTTAATTCCCTTTAGGAACCTGTTTACTGATGATGTGTAGCAGGCACTAATGGAGGCAAAAAAATCATATATTAGCAGATGGGAAAGGTTTTCTAGTTGGTGCCAACAACCTAACCAGCACCCTTTCAGGGCTAGTTGATCTCTGGTTTTGTAATATGTGTGTGAGTTACTATCCAAAATGTCCTTTCTGTTCCTCTATCAGGGTTCATTTGACAGCCTTTTCAGCATGTCTGCCCAAGGATCCTCCTCTTTCAATGCATTCTCATGCCAAAATGTTTTTGAAAGGGGAATCAGATGTTGTCTTTTTCCATCTGTTCAACTTATGGGCTTGAGCTTCAACCTCAAATCCAAATTTAGCTGCTTTTTCCAGACTTAGGCTCAATAATTCAGATTTCTCCCCTTACCCGTAATTCCCTCAAAAGCCTACATTACCTCAGATCTCATTTGCCTCTCTCAGCATTCAGAAGTGGTTGATGTAGCTCAGGTGTTAGAGATAAGTAAAAACTTTTAGGCATGTTTTCTACCTTACCTTAATCTTTCTTCATTTCATTCATATTCCTCCCTGATATTTAAAACAAAAATATTTTGAACCAGTTTTTAGGCCTGGTGCCTCTTACTTGATTCCGTCTTGTGCCATAGATTACAAGTACTTCTTCTTTACCATTGTTGGTATTTCTCTTCATCGACTTTGTGAGTATTACCATTGCTGGCATTGCAATGGTCCCTTTGATTGTTTTATTACTGTATTTTGGTTGGTTCTCCATGGTTGTGGTATGTCAAAGCATGGCTGACAAACCTACTAGCTTCAAGAAATGTGTCTCTTGTGGGCACAAAATCCACAATTTGGATGCCCTCTCCAAATGTGTTTATTGTTTGGGAGCTAGCCCTTTGGATGTTGAGCATGTCATCTGCTCTGCATTTAACCGTAGGGTTCTTGTGGAATGGAGGAATAAACTGGTTTTAAAGGGTCTTCTCCCTTCTTCATCTGCATCTGGATTGTCCCCATTCACCAAGAAACCTGTTGATAAGTTGAATGGGGAAAAGTCTAAAGATCAAGCCAAGGAACAGAGGGAGCAATCCCCAACCACTGTCCTTCTTTGGCTCCAAATTCTAAGATTCAACAGACTTCTTATCAAACCACTCCATTGGATCCATCGCGATCTTCCACCAAAACCCCTCCTTGAAGGGAACCTTGGTTCACACCAGAGATGATTGTTTCTAGGCTACATTCACCTTTTCTCCAGGAAACCCCTAGTAAGATTTCTAGACCTACATCATCTTCCTCTTCCTTCAGGTCTACCAGAAGTCTCTGTGAAGCAGATGTGGACAGAATGATAAGGAAATTCTTCAGGACCTGCTTTAGCTGCCATTAGACCCGTGAGATTTGGACTGTCCCAGCCCCCCTTCAGCTGCTTCTACTCTGATCCATCTCTCGGTTTCAAGGGTATCGTACCTGGGATTTCCAGGATTTCCCCTGTTCGGTGTGAAGGTATGGTCTTTGTCAACTTCAGCTTCTTCTCAGATCGAATCTGTGCTGACGCCATCATCTCATGGAAGCTCCTTAGAACCACAAGTGTAAAAGGCAACACACTGACTCCCTACAGGAGTAACTAACAGAAGACCCAGACTTCGAGGAAGTGGAGAGGTCCCACAGGCCACCCCTTGAAGATGTCTCATTCAGAGAGATTCTCTAGTTTCCGAGACAGAAAGGTGGTTGGTCTTCTTAAGCTGCTTCCCAGGAGTAGTCTGTGTTCCTTGAGGCATTTGGTACCAGCTTGACTTCTTCTTGGGTAGTTCCCCTGGTGGATGAAATGGTCAATCTCATATCTCATAGGCTCTGCCATGTCTGGATCCTTCCATGCCCTATCTCCAAGAAACCTGATAAATATTTAGTAGCAGCAAAAAAATGTGCTCATTGGAGCAAGGGTCCTTTGTCTGATGTTGTGATAGTGGTGGTAGCCACTAATTAGGAACTTGACGAAGAGAGTCCAACTGTCCATCATTCTAACAGGGAGTCTAGGGCTTTGGACAGGTATGGGAAGCAAGTCTCTGCTTTAACGCCTTTTGCTGTATGGTTACTAAACTGTTTGACACACAATACAAGATTCCAGATGAACTTGACTAAAGGCCTTTGCAAGTCCCTCACTGAGTCCAAGTCTACAGATAACAAGAAAAACATGTCTTCGCAGCTGGCTACCCTCCAGTCCATCACAAGCTTCTCCATGTATCTGATCTCTCATGCGACAGAGGATGCTTTGGGTTCAGCCATCACTGCTCTAAGGCATACCTGGATGCACTTATGCAGTTTTGTGGAGCCTTTTAAGTTGTTTTTCATCAATACTCCCTTTGATGGTTCGACCTTTTTTTGCTCCAAAGTTAAAGAAACTCTCTCCAGGTGTGAACAGGATGTGAAAACTTTGTTGTAGAAATACAGTTTTCTACCTCCCAGCGGACTTTCTCCAGGAACCAGAAAGGGGGAAGAAAGATGTGGTTCCAAAAATCTTAGAGTTTCTCCCAGGACACCTATGGAGATAGATCTCCTCAAGTCAGCTGAATAATAATGGTACCTGCTAGACAGAGGAGGCCTGCAGAATCAAGGCTTCAGAGCTCGTTTCATGAGGAAGCCTTACCAGCTCTACTGAGGGATTGCCCAACTGCTGCACTCTGGAGGCATTCAGGGGGAACTTGTCTTTGCACCCAGAGGCCTGGATGTCCATTACCAAAGATGTCTGGGTGTGGATAGTTATAACCAGAGGCTGCTATATTTCATTTTCCCATCTTCTGCCAAACATACCAGTTTCCATCGGGTCTGTATTACAATGTCTAACTCACAGGAGTTCGAACGTTGTAATATCGAACCCAACAGTCCAAAATATGAAAATAGCAAAGCCACGGCACAGATCGGTGGGCTGTTTTCGGGGCTTTGCTATTTCCTCCACTGTGGTGCAATCTCAGAGTTGGTATATTTAAGTAGGGGTGGTGTGGGGGGCACAGCCTCCCACGTTGGAGGGGTGTGGTGGGTGAAACCCCCCACTTTAGTTTAAGTTTAAAGTGTATGCTTTATTTATTTATTTTTTTGTAATGGAACAGTGATTTTTTCCCTGGGAAAAAATTGCTGTTCTGTGTTTTCGTTGTTATTGGGTTTTGAACTGTACAGTTCAATATTACAACATTCAAACTCCTGTGAGTTCGATGTTGTAATATAGACCCATTTCCATCCATTGAGGAATGGATGGAAAAGACAAGGTACCCAGTGTGCCACTCCATCAGAGAAAAATAGCACAGCATTAGAAATCAAAAGCTGCTAATAAAAAGAGTCATCCAAAAAGTTTCCACAGAACCAGCAAGGATTCAGAACTTATTTGAGGTTATTTTTAGTGCCAGAGAAGATTGGAGACCTCATGCCAATCTTGGACCTAAGCCACTTGAACCTGTTTGCCAAACACAAGAAATTTCGAATGGGCACTGTTCTGTCTGTTCTTCCACTGTTGCAGTAGAACGACTGCATGTGCTTCATAGACTTCAAGAATGTGTACTACCACATCAAAATGGATAGATGATCCCAAAGGTTTCTGCACTCCTGGCTGGAGCCAGTCATTTATTTTCAGTTCAGGGCCCTGCCCTTTGATCTCACCACAGCGCCCCAGGTGTTCAGCAAATGCATGGCAATGGTCACAGCTCACTTGATACTGCTAGGATTCTGAGTGTTTCTCTACCTCAATAATTGGTTCCTTACTGCTCCCACCAAGCATGTTCTGATTCACACCAAAGATTACTTGCTCCACCTCTCCTCCAATCTGGGCATCACCATCAATTATGACAAGTCAATTCTTTGCCCTACACAAACCCTGGCATTCATAGGCACACATTTGGACACTGTCTATCAGAGAGCAAAACTTCCACAACTGAGATCGTCCAATCTAAAAAGTCAAGCCTTGAAATTTCTCTCTCTTCAGACACCCCCAACCAGATTGAGACAGCCATGGATCTTAGGAGCTATAAAATCAGTTACTCCTGTCCCACTGGCAAGATTTCACACGAGAGTACTTCATGTACTGTGGCGCCTTATTGACCATTGTACCGCCAACATACTTCAATGTACATTGGTATTAACAGTAGTCAATAAGGCAACAACCCATGAATTTCCCCATATGAATCACCAATATTTGCAGGGAACATGTAACGTGGTGGATCCAAACTCTGGGGGTGTCTCAAGGACATCTCTTTGTTCCAACCTTACCAAAGGCCACAGTGAATACAGACACTTCCTGTCTCTGGTGGGGGGGCACTGTTTGGGAATGATGGTTCAAGGCACATAGTCCCCCTAGGAGGCCAGTTTGCATACCAGTATTCTAAAGCTGAGAGCAGTCTTTCTAGCATTTCTGGCATTCTAGGATGTGTTTTTTTCTCTAGCGAAGATTGCTGCATAGATGGACAATATGTCAGTGGTTCGGTACATCAGTAAACAGGGAGGAACACATTCTTGCCCTTTGTGTAGAGAAGCAGTGAGAGTGTGTCAGTGGGTGATCTCTTCCAACCGCTTTCTTTTTACAACACACATTTCCGGAAAGTCCATCATTTTAGTGGACAAACTGAGGAGTTCTAGCCTACTACCTTATGAGTGGTCTCTCAATTCAACAGTGGCAAAGCCGACTTTTCATCATGGGGCCAACCATGCTGCAATTTATTTGCCTCTCCCCGTAACTTCAAATGCAGTTGGTACTTTGCCCTGATCCCTCCAGAGGTGAGTCCCCAAGAGATGCTTTTCAGCAAGATTGTCCCCCCCACCTCGTATCCTTTATGTATTTCCACCTACTCCACTTATCCCAAAGTTCCTTCAGAAAGCTTCCCAACATAAGAGCAAAGTCATCCTTATTGCCCTATTCTGGCCTCGACAAGTGTGGTCCCCCTTTGTGGTCTCACCTGCCTTGGGTTCTGGACCAGGTCCAAGAACTCCTATCTCACCCACCCAGCCTACCACGCCTGGACATTCAAGCCCTCAAGCTCGCCATATGGTTTCTCTATTTCCAATGACTGCTAGGCAGTCTTCCCAGCTCCTTCACGTTCTCACTTCCTTCCAAAAGTGTTCAACCAGGAGTATATGTAAGAGTAAATAGAAAAGGTTTTCAATTTGGGCTCATGAGAGATATTTAGATCCATTCTCAGCCCCCATTCTAGCAGTCTTGGATTTCCCACATCAGTTTTCCACAGTGGAGCCAGTTATTCCACCATCAAGATGCAACTAGCTGTCATTTCAAACTTCCATATTGTCAAACATCACTCCTCCTTGGCCTCTCTCAAGTTATGCAAAGCCTTTTTAAGGATACCTTCCTCTTTAGACCTCCTGTTAAGGATCCCACTCCCCTTTGGATCTTACCATGCTTTTACAGGCTTTGACTCAGGCCCCCTTTGAACTGGCAAACAGAGTGGACTTATCTTGGAAAAGCATTTTTCTAGTTACCATTACTTCAGGTAGATAAGTATCTGAACACCAGGCCCTGTCTTCTCAACCACCATACCTGATCTTTCCTTGTGTACCAGTCCCTCCTTTTTCCAAAGGTTGCTTCAGAAGCAGTACTTAACCAAACTATTTATTTACCAATCTCTTCCCAATTTCATTAACAAGGGGAATACATGCTTCGCTTGTTGGACATACATAGACAACTCAAGAGTAGATCTTCACAGAATGAAACCCTTTTGAAAATCTGACCAGCTTTTCGTTTCATTTTCAAAGGCAAAATTAGGATAGCTGGTGTTAAAAGTAACTTCAGCCAGATGGCTTACTGATTGTATATCTTACATCTACAAAGCGAAGAGTGACTCTGGCTAGGCCTCCAAGGGACATTTAACAAGATCTGTTTCCACCTCTGACAGATTCATATTTAGAACATGAGTGGGTGATATCTGTGCTGCTGCCACGTGGTCCATTGCCCAGACATTTGTAGCTCATTACAAATTGGATAATATCCTACCACGATGACCACCCTGGGTTTCTAGCAGCTGAAGACTCTGTCCATGAGTTGAGAAACAGATACAAAAGGCAACATGAGATGCAAAAGTTATGTAATCACCATAATGATGCATATTTGTTGCCTGTTTCCATCCTTCCTCAACCTCCCTCCATTCCCCCTTCCATATCACAGAAGTTATCTATATACTCTTTTGGTATCACCTGTGGGGTTTACCCTGAAGACCTTTTCCCCCTTACATCACCTCCAGACCCATCTATCTTTTTGCATTTTTCTATATCACTTTGTACATTGTAATATTTTTTACTTTATATGGGACTTTATGTGTTAAGTCTGTAGTAATTTATGGCTGAGGACAAACTCCATCTGAGGTAATGTAGGGTTTGGAGGTGGTTATGGGCAAAGGGAGGAGCCTATGCTATGGAGCCTAAGTCGGTAAAAAGCAGCCAAAGTCAGATCCAAGGTTGGAGCTGAAACTCATGAGTTGTGGAAGGGTGGAAACAACACAAATGCTTCTTTGTGGTAAGCACAAAACTTTTGTTTTTGTGTAAGATGCCCTCAAGAAAACTGGTGGCCCCTCCTGGGGATCTTAATTGTGTGTTAGAGAAGACAACAGTTGCTCCATTTGAACTAGATAAACTGGCTGGTTTATTGTTCTTAACATGGAAAACAGTTTTACATATTGATCTGACCTCTGCAAGAAGGGTATTTGAATTGCAAAGGACAGGGTTTCTCTGAGAACCGATCCTTCTTTTATGCCTAAAGTGGTATTTTAACTTTAAGACAAACTTTCCATCTTCCCATTTTCTTTCCTGAACCCAAAAATGAGGGAGAAAAGGTAGTCCATGCCTTAGATGTTCACAGACAACACGGGTACTATCCTAACAGAACTAAACCAGAACTGGTGAAAAATGCTGTTAGAAAGCTAATAACTAACTATGATAGCATTTTTCTAAAGGTGGCAAGTGCAAAAATAGAATAAAAGCCATGGGAGTAAAATCAGTCAAGTTTAATAATAAACCAACGGCAATATATGTGTGTATAAAACAGGTAAGTGCTTTTGTCTCTTACTTATCCATTTGCGACTTCTTCAGAACCAAAAATACTCATCACAAGACCTGATGTATATGCAAAAAAATTCTTGATGACTGGTAATTAATAGATATTAAGCACACTACTTAATGTAAAGATATATTAAGTCATATTTTTAAAATAAGTATAAAACAAAGGACATCTTTAGAAAAACACTGTCCTGACGGAACTAAATCTTTTAGATGTTAGGATCAATTTTTAATTTCTTGTGTAGGTGAAACTTGTGTCGAAACAGATGATTTCCAAATGGTGTTTAACTTTTGCTGTACTCAGTACAACAAAACTATTCCAGGCAGGGTTAAGGCCCACTCTACCAGGTCTCGGCTTCATCCATGGCTTTTTGGAAAAGATTGGGTTCTATAAGTATTCTAGAAGCTGATACTTGGTCCTCTATACATACTTTTGCAAAGCACTGTAATCTTTATTCCTTCTCTAGATCCACTTCAAGCTTTGCTAGGACCAATCAGGACGTTGAACATAGTACAGCTATCTGTGTAAACTTACCGTAGTGGTAGATTTTCAAATGCTCACTGTTGCAGTTATTACCTGCTCCCATCCATTCCGCTTATTTTTTTGGTCTTTTGTTTATGCCAGGGTGTGGTTATTTTTTTTTTGTTCTTCCTAGCATTGACCTTTCAGGGCTGAGCCTTCCTCTCTCTGTTAATGTTAACATGAAAACTGAAGAGCTTGGTACAAAAACATGTCTTTTAGTCAGCTCAGCTTGAGCTGCCAGACAGTTTGGATGTGTGGAAGGTATCCTGAAGCTCTGGATATAACCCGTATACCTAAGGGTACTGCAGCAGTAATTATTTAAACATCTACTATTGTGATGTTTACTTACATAACTGTGCTTTCTCTTCATATATATTCTAAACATTATCTTTAACCATTTCTGTTTTTTAGCATGCTGTTTATTCTTTATTTAGGAATCTTAATGCACAAGATAAATGTAGTAACAGAGACTTTGTCTACAAATATGTTTTATTTAGTCACATATATCAATGACTATTTGCTGCCACAATAATTTTTCAGTGATGGGGAATATTGTTTCAAACTACCATGAGAATGTGTTCTTACATGTTATAAGCCATGTGCATAATTAACTCAGTGCATTCCAGCATGAGACCACTGCTGGTACCTACAGAAAAGGAGTAAGTTACTCCATTTGCAGTTTCTGGATAAGAGTTGACACCAGTCAGATAGATATAACCCAAACAGTGTCTTGCTTTGGATCACAGTTGCAATGTTACTAACAGATGATATATCTTGCTAAGGATAATTATGCATTCGACCAGCGAACCAAAGCCTGGGCACCCTCCTTTCATGCTGGGCATCCAATGCATGAACTTATCCTGAAGGAGACAAAGATACATAAGAGATGTACAGGTGTAAATTACCTCATAAAGTTCTTGTCATTAGTCTGAGTACTGAACTATCAGTTCAACATCAGTGTGTCAGCCATTGTACAAATAAGTATCCCCATTAGGGACCCTTCTCTTCCCTTCTTTTTATACTTAAAAGTATTGTACGTCATTGAAGAGAAAAAAATATGATTGTAGGGTGCAGATTCTTCACAGAGACCATAATTTGCTATGTCTTTTATGTTTAGGTACTGAACATGAGCATAGGGACTGTTTTTTTTGCCATTCATTTGTACCTAAGACTTTACTCAGCTGAAAATTCACCTCAAGAATCAAAAGCTTAAGGACCTTTCCCAAAGTAAGATTGTGCCTAAGTCCTAATTTGCTGATGTCCCTTTCATGCTGAAGAAAAAGTCTAAAGAGCTAAAGCTTGAGACTTCGTTGTTGAGTCAGACCCTGGCAGCACCGTTGTGTCATTGGTGAGACCTTAGATCATCTGATAGTTGCAGCTGCTCCCTCTGTCACAACCCAAAAGGAGTCCTATATAGCTCAACCATCTCGCACAGCTGTCATGTCTAACCAGTCATCGACTTTGGATGAGAAGGGGGAACGTTGGATATGATGTCCTCCTCATTCTCCCTCACTGATGGGTTATGGATCTGATCCTCGAATCTGACTTGGCCGCATTTTCCAGACTTCAGCTCCTAATCTCGAGCTCCTCCCTCTTCCCATAATGCAGCACATGACCTCTAACTCCTCAGATCTTGTTTGCCGCCAGACTGAATAGATGGAAGTTTCCTGTAGTCTTATGGTTACCACCTGTCCCACTTTGCGAGGGACGGTCCCTCTTTGGGCAGTTGTGTCCTGCAAAAATATTGTAAGAATGGCAACTGTCCTGAAATATTAGGGCAAAATTATTTCCTATATTTCATGTAATAGTTGCATAAAACAGTTATTCTGTATCTGAAACACCTAAATGTTATAAGAAACAGAATAAGCAACTAAAATGCTACAAGAATAAGCTTTTATTTAGGCAAAAAAGTGAAGTTCTGTCCCTTGTACTGGCTGTGGGTATGTTTTGGCCTGCAATATCGGATGTTTGTACCACAATTGTCCCACTTTGGCCATCTGAAAAGGTGGCAACCTTATCGAGCTGTAAGGGCTTTATTTTTCTAATTTTTTAGTTTCAGAGATAATTCCTTCCTCCCTCTGGTCTTTCTTTTAGTGCTGGTGAAGTTTTTTTCTTCTTAGACAAATTTTCTCTCTCCTTCTTGTTCACTTTCAGCTTTCTCACCTCCCGCTACTCTGAGTCTCGTCTTCTTTAGAAGTGCTTGTGACTTCTGTATTTCATAGCCATTGCCTTAGATCTCTGACTATAGCGCTGTGATGTTCTCTATTGGTAGTTGTTAAGACAGTTTTTCTGGCTTTCTGGTTTTGTAGGTATGCTTCTGACATCTAACGGTTGTACAGTTTTGCTGTTGTGTTACCAGGTTTGTCTTTACATTCCTTGGACATTTATGGTGTGTAACAGTGTTTTCAGAAATAAGTTTTTTTTGTAGTGCAGTGTTAAGGTTGCAAACTTTATTACTCATACGGAAGTTGTTCCCTCAGTTCTCTTTGCCTCCTTTGTGACCTTGAGCTAGCTAATCAGTGTTCCAGTGGGACTCCTGGTAGATGTATATGTGTATACCTTCTTCCCTTGGATTCCTAGTTTTCAGTGATTCCTTCCTTCGGTTGGTGTTTCGTTGTGTTCTGAGAAAGGCTTTTTTCTCCAATCTATGCCTGCATTGTAGAGTCTTGCAACATGCTTTTTTATTAACCTTTTGTGTTTCTTTTTCAGAAGTGGCATTCTTTGGGTGCTACTACCATGCCTTCGCATGTGACTTTTTCAGCAAATGAGGAGCATTGAATGGTTGCTTTAGGGGCTCACACCCCCTCCTAAGAGAGTTGATTTAACAGAACCTAGTTACAGGGCTTGGATCCTAGTCCTCGGATCAGAAGGCCCTCGATCCTCCTCCAGATCCTAAGTTCTCCTTGGATCTGTCAGGTGTGTACCATTGCACAGTCCAGCTCATTAAAAATTCAGTCAGATCCAAAGGTTCCACCGAACCAGTCTGCTACTGTTTCCATCTCTGATCCTTTCCTTGGATCCTGAGCTTGGGGTCTGACAGTGCCACTTGGATCCTAGGATTAGGATCCAACAGATGACAAGTCTTCTTGCAAGAGAAGCCTTTTTTCAATCCAAGAGTTCTGTGGATCTGACGGCCCCACAGTTATCTAACTCTTCTTCGTCGGATCCTAGGTATAGCATCTCACTGGGGAGCTTCAAGCATTTCTGGTGTCAGAACCCCTTCGGATCTGAAATGGTGAGCAGTGCAGTTTCAAAAAAAAAAGAAAAGAGATGATCCCTGCGGAGCTGTTTATTTTATTTTATTTTTTTATTTTACATTTGTTAACCGGGGGTGTCTGTCTGAGCCGAAAAGGCCCTTTTTCAGCAGAGGCCCAGGGAGAAAAGCACCACATAGAAAGATTACAGATACATTTAGATATTTAGACATGATCAGTATACGCATATATTACAATAGACATGTTTTTACAGTGGTATGCAGCACATCAACAGTTACAGTGGAGAGAACAAACAAGAAAATATTAATTTAAAAATAAAGGTAATTAATAGATTTGTGGTGTACAGCTGAAATTTGGAACATAGGTAGAATACATACATAGTACACAGGTACAGTACATACATTGTACGTTAGCCAGTGTTTGTGAGTAAGAGTGAAAACTATTATCAAGTACTGTAGGTTTAGTATGTGTACCAGTATATTTTATATTACTATCATATATTGATTATATCAGATCATAAGCCCTTGAAACCTATTGACTTCTAATTCGCCGGTGAGGCACAGGATCTTTTGCATTCAAGATTGGGTCCAGAACCTTCAGTTTCTGGCAACCTGGAAGGGATGTGAGCTACTTTCCAAGTACTTTCCATTGCAAACCATTGTTTTCCTTCAGGGCTATGCTAGCATCCAGCAGCCTTTGTTGGGCACTTCTCGGCTTTGGATTCCCTGCACCTCTGTGTGGCTGACTTGGTGCATTCCAAAAGAAAATGAGTGCAATCCTTCGTTCCTGACTCCCTCCCCCGATCACAAACCTGGGACCCGGCAGACAACCTTGTGTGTTCTTGGATACTATGTGGGTTACAGTGTCAGCTAAGCTGTCTGCGGATCCTGTGGCTTTGGATACACACATATATATATATATATATATATATATATATATATATATATATATATATATTGTTTGTTTGGGCTACCGTATCTCAGCAACTGCTGTGTTGTCTCCTTCTCCCTTTTTTTCTTTTAGAATTGTAGCCTTCAGACCAGAAAGTCTTGTGTTGTCAATGTCTCCTCAGGTCAGAGATCTTTAGGATCTGAAGGGTAGTGGATGAATGGGTGAAACACGGTCCCTTCCTGGTATCCAGTTTTCTTGGGTCCAAAATGACTGGCTAACTGTGGGTTTCTTAGGATCCGAGATATTCCTCAGGCCCACTGACTTTCTTTAGGTTGGTTGAACTTTCATCTCAATCAGCATTAGGGGGTTTAGCTCAGATAGGTAGAAGCATACTTTCAGTGTTCTATCTGTTTTCTAGATGCAAATAATTATATTTATGTAGTTCTGAGGTTGAGTGGCTGCCATTCCTTTCCTCCTCCTTTCACAGGGAGGGATGGATGGCTTGACAGGAGAGTCTGTTC
The DNA here is from genome assembly GCF_019279795.1 of Protopterus annectens. NCBI lineage: Eukaryota > Metazoa > Chordata > Ceratodontiformes > Protopteridae > Protopterus > Protopterus annectens. Next base: position 65,591,126 of record NC_056738.1, read on the forward strand.
AAAAAGCTATGGGGGCAAAATTTGGGACCTGACTCCCAAGCTCTGCTTCAGTAGGATTACTTCCCCCTTTTAATTACTTCTAGGAATATTCATGACTGGTTTGACACCTTTCTCTCTAGTTGATGCAGGCTGTATGCTAACTGTTTTTTCCAGGTCCCTGTTCTTGGATGTCACATCCTCAAATCCCTTCTTGCACTTTTCAAAATATCAGAGCTTGTGAGGGGTTTTGGTATACTTGGCTAGTCCTTAAATGCTCTTGTGCTCATTAGTCTATTGTACTTCTATGAAAGTATGAGCCCCAGGTGTGGACTTTGGGGCTATCTGCCCTGGCTTGGCTCTACGGGGATGCACTCCTCTTGTTAACTTCTCTCCTGCTGTGTAATATAGGTGAGAGGTTGGGATATATATAAAAAAAAAAAAAAAAAATGAAACGAGGACACAGGGACTTTCCAGGGTCTTCTCTTCCTGGTGATGTTCCCTTCTTAGACTGGCAGTTGATCGTTTTGTTTTGAGTGACGATTTGCTGTATAGTACTGGAGATGATTTCCAAAACCTTTGCTTGTCCCTTTCCCCTCCCCTCACTCAGGTCTATGGTTGCACATTGCACAACCTTTCGCAGGGATACCCAAAACTGAATTGTTTATCAACTGTCCACTTTTTCAGCACATAACACTTTCATAAGTTTGTTTCTATGACAGATTTCTTATGGTTCCTATCAGTTTTATAATTTGTCATTAGAGCCCCCCCCCCCCCCCACCCACTGACCTCTCCTTTCTTAGACTGACATTAAATGGCTGCTCCTGTGTTGCTATTACAGTTAAGTACTTAAACCAATTCTGCTTGCGGAATTAAAGCCTGTCAGATTCCATTCATGTTTATTTACAGCCGACCTTTTCAGCTTATGTGCCTAGGAGGTGATATCAGTCATTACCGATTCTGAGCTCCTTCCTTTTTGAATTTCTCTCATCCCCCTGGTTGTTTGCCTGATGCATGACTCTGCTTGCAGTTCACCTGACACTCAATGGATTCTAGCTACTCCATATTTAGATGACTGTCTTTTCACTTGCCTTAACCAGGTGGCATCTGCTACAAACCAGGAATTGCCTATTGTTCCTTCATATCCCCATGTTCCTGCGTATCACAATAAGTTGGCATATTCAAATCAATTTCCGATACAGAATCCCCAAGGTGTCTGCTCCTGTTGGATACCATGAACCAGATGGTATTGCTGCTTATTTGTCTCTTCACATCATTAGGAAATTCAGTAAGGGAATTGCAGTCACTTGTGTCTCCTCCTGCAATACTGACCTTCCATATTCTTAGCCCCTTATCATCTGCCATATTGCTAGTCCCTCTATACAGATGCTTCAATGGGTTTTTTGCAGGTCGTTGGTTCATTCCTTTCAGTCTCAGTCTGCTGTTATAGAATTCATTCAAATTCACTGACATCAACCCTCTTCTAGTCTAGCCATTTCCCCTCCTTAGCCACAACAACCACGGAAGTCTCCTGCTGGGGGTGAAAGGGCATTTCAAGGGAAAGTGAGACCTGACTATTCGATCTTTCTCAGAAGCCAAGTAACATTTCTGTGTCCTAGAGGTGGAAACAATCCCTTTTCCCCTTTTTTCAACATTGCACACCTTTCAAGGCACTCTCCCTCTAAGAACTATTATGGTGCATACTGACAATAGGTCAGTAGTCTGGCATATCTACTCGCCAAGAGAATTTGTTCTTCCCCTCAGTGTAGAGATGCCATGAGTGTCTAGGAAAAGGCTATATCATCAGACCTTTTTCCGATTGTGTCACACATGCTAGTGTATCCAGCTCTGTAGCATACAGACTCAGCCAATCCATTTTGGTTCCTTACGTTTTCATTCCTCTTCCAAACCATTTGAATCTGTTTTTAGCAGTTGGAACCAACTTTGTTGTGCCTTTCAGTTTCACTTTTAAACAAGTGAAGTAGGTAGTTTTTCTCATCTAAAATACCCTCTCTAGATTCTGGGTCTCATTTGGGTTTCCCCATCTTCCCCATTTGGGATCCATTTTCCAAACCTTTATGCTCTCTAGTTATCTCAGTACTGTCCAAATCAATGATAGTACGACTATCCACCTTTGCATCTTTGTTCATGTATGACGTTTAGCCTTCCAAAAGATTCCTCTTAGAAAGCATTTGGGAGTAAGTGTGTAACTTTATCCAGTAGAGGCCTCAGAGAGATCTTTAACCACCTTTTTTATGTCTACGTTGCAGTTTCTTCTTTATCTCCACTCCCTTGCGGAAGAGGCACATTTCTTTTCCTTTCAACAATAAAATTATGATTACTTGCTATACATAATTATCTTCTGGCTATGTTTCACCTCTGTTGCCTATTCATGGTTATGCATAGCCTTATGAGAGGAATGTTTTTGTTCAGATTTCCTATAAAGACTCCGTTCTACCTTGGGATCTTAGTGTTAATCTGTAGGGATCTATCCAGAAAGTAATTAAGCTAGCCTTGCCTTCCAAGTTGCCTTACATTATTCATCTCAAGATTGGGTGTCTCACGTACTGATTCTTCCTTTTTGCCTGGAGTAGCCACAGGGTCCGACATTGTTCTATCCACACAATGGTCAATTTTGTGCTCAGGGTCTTTTAGCATGGACATATATACGTTCTCCCTTTTGATACGCACAGACTTTTACTGACGGTATATCTCAGCGGTTTCCAATATTGTTCTAACCAAATAGCTTATTGGCTATATTTAGCTGTTTTATACTGGGAACAGTCTAGAACTGTCTGGCCCTTCTAGAGCCATTCTGCTAGGTCTATGGGTACCTTACCTGATCTTCCTCCAAAACTTCTGCTGTGGATGTCTGTGCTGCAGTCACTTGATCTAAGACTTATCTCTTTGGGATGCCTTTTGCAGGTATACATTGTCTCCAGGAGTAGAGCTTCCTTAGTTTGACAGTGTTCTGGCATATCCTTCCTTGAGGGCCTCCCAAGAATTATGTAGCTGGGGACTCTACCCATCAGTGAGGGAGAATGAAGAGGACAGCATCATATTTAGGAGTTATGTACTTACCATAACTTCATATATGTGTTGTCCTTCTTGAGTCTTTTTCACCTTCCCTCCCAGCCATCCCCTGGCCTTATATTTCTGGAAGGATATCAGACACTACAGAACCCTTGGGTTACTAGGGTTTTAAGTCATAATTCTTTCCTTTCTGTCCTGCCTTTATAAATCAGTAGACATAGGCAACAAAGTCGATCTGAGGAGTTAGAGGTTTTGTGTTGCATTATGGGAAAAGGGAGGAGCTCGACATTAGGAGCCAAAGGCTAGAAAATGCGGCCGAGTCAGATCCGAGGATCAAATCTGTAATCTATCAGAGAGGAAGAATGAAGAAGAACAACATGTAAACCAAGTTATGGTAAGTACATAACTCTTAATTTCTTATTTCAGAGGGACCCAATGTCATGCCTCTGATATTAAGCAAGGAAGAAGTTCCGATTTCCTTGATTGAAGTTCAGAAGGGTGTCACCTTATTTTGTGAGGGTAGATGCCACTGTTAAGAAGAAGCAGAAGACAAGTATACCATTCCCCTCAGACTTCTAATGATCATTAGGAAGAGTGGCAGAATTTCACTCAGAGGACTTTCAAAGCTATCATGTCCTTAAAGCATCCCCTTATTCTTTCCTGTTGCTGCTGCCCCATTTCTTCTTCTCCTCTCAAAAGATAAAGAGAGGAATCTGAAGATGAGGAGGAAGAGGCTTCTGAGTTTGATGGGGATGATACTTTAGTTTCTTCCTCCCATATGTGTACACCAGTGACTTATGCTTCTTATGATGAGGACATCTTATCTCCTGATTCCCCTTTGGAGGAATTCTCTTTTGGAGTCACTATTGTTAAAATAATGCAGTGTTTTCAGTGTGAGGGTTCTAATTTATTTTATGTCCAGAAGAGATACTGTGCTGTTTTGGAAATGGGAGTGCCTAAACCCTTTGAAATCCCTCCTGTTTTTAAAGTTTAAACTGCGGTGGTGGTGCTGCGGTAGCATTGTCGCCTCACAGAAAGACGTTGTCCTGTTCGATTATCAGCTAAAGCATCTGCTGTGTGGAGACATGCATGAATGGGCATACCTTCATTGAAGGTTGTGTGTCAGAGCTGGCAACTCGGTACATAAAAATCTACTGCCAATCATTAGCGTTCCGGAGTTCCGCTGCGGCGACCCCTAATCGGGAAAAGCCGAAAGATACAACTAGATGCTTTTTCTACTGCTTCTCTTAATCCATACTCCCAAATAAACCAGTTAGGTTCTACAAGGTACTAGACCAGGAAGAATTCTTATAAAAGAACCTTCCCTCAGATCCATGTGTTATTCACCTTTCCACTGAAAAGCCTACTAAACTCCTTTGTTCCTCTAACGTTTGCCCGCGGATATAGGCAGTAGGGAAGTTGATAAAAAAAAAGTATAAACTTCTGCTACCCTTGCTTTTTGGGCTATCAGTTACTAAACCCGTGTGATCATATGCATTTTAGCTATCCTGGGTAACTTGAGCAATGTTCTGTCAGATTTAGAGGATTCAAATGCTAAATCTTCTGCAATATCTCTTCTTGTGCCTCTCGGGTTGCTAGGTATTCTGTTAAGTGCAGCTCTGATGCAGCTGATGCCTCTTCTAGAACAACTGCTGCTGTGCCTGTTTTTTGTAGATTTCCATGGCTTAGACTTCAGCCTTTACCTGAGGATGCTGAACCTTTCATGACATTGGAGGAAAAAGGTAAGGTAATGCAAGATTTTAAACAAATCTTTCTTTCTCCTGTACCTAAATATTACAGAAACTGCCCATCCAAAGCAGAAACCTTCTCAAAAGGGTAAGACTTCCAACAAAAGGAAATTTCAGGATACATCTCATCAGGACTCTAAGATCCCAAGCCCTCCTTTCCTAACAACCCAGTTTCTTTATGAATGTCAACCTCTTCCTCCCTCCCCTCCACCTCGGTTCCTCCTAGGTCCCTCTGTCTCAAAAGCTCTGGCAATCCCAACCTGGAAATCCATAAATTCAGACAAATGGGTTCTGCCCATTATCTGGAAGGGCTACAGAATGTCTTAGACTGGTATTACTTGCCTCTCAGGGTTTCCTGCAAGAGAGATTTTTTTTGACTGGCATATACTGATGTGTTCACTTTTATTCTACCTTTCCTTCAAGGCCTCTAAACCAAAGAGTAAAAAGGTTGCACAGACAAATGATTCATTAAAAACTGAAAGAAAGACCCAGCCAAGCTAGAGTTTTCACTGTGTAAAACCTTAAATCTTCTGTAGTGAAGGCCCATGGGATATATGCAAATGACCCTTTAAAGACATATCAGAGTTTCAGCTACAAGGCAACTGAGTGCCCATGACTTTTTGCTTCTTATTTTTAAGCCTTTATGCATACTTTCAGGGCAGTAAAACCAAACCCCACTAGCTGTAGGCATGCACGTTTCAGTCTTTTTTTTTGGCTTTGTCAGTACAACACAAGTGGAAGTACACAAGGCCAAAAAAGTCTGTGACATGTAGCCCTCAGCATTAATCCCAAGGACAGATCAGATCTCATTGCCTCAAAACTTCTCACCAGCAAAGACACCTTCAGTCTACAGGGGCATCTGACAAGTCACCCCCTGCCCCATCCCCGAGCCACTTTAAAGGCATACATGTAAAAGGAGGCATATAAACTCCCCTGCGTGGAGCAGACCCTGGACTCTTTGAAGAAACCTATATGATGTTATGTGATCCTATCTCGCCTACATTCTGTACTGATGGGTTCGGAGCCGATCCTCGGCTCCGACTCGGCACGCTATACTATAGAGCGAAGTCTCTTATTGGCTGAGCTATTCTATATCCCAGGATGCACCACCACTAATTCCCCAGATCTCGTTTGCCGCTTTACAAGCTAAGACGTGGTCTCCGACTTGGCTGAGCTAAGTGTTTTTCTTCTAAGATTTTTCTGTCAGGAAATTTCTTAAATTTGATCCAAAAGCTGTTTTAACAGCTAACGTTGTGGTTTGATTGAATTTTATTGATTTTTTGTGGTAAATTGTCTTCAGGGAAAGGTTTCTGTTTAAGTTAGAGGGGCCTTCCCCTCGTGCGTGAGTGAGTCTTGTGTGAGTTTTATGGGCGTTTTTGGTCCTTTTAGTTGGGCAAGTATCCATTTTTAGTTAGAGGGTTCTTGAACCTGCTGCTTGAGTTCTTTTTTGGTAGTGTAGTAATAGAGTTGGGCATTGCCTTATTCCTTCCTTCTATATAGTGTGTAGTGTACTTGTACAATTATGTCTAAAGAACACAGACCATCAGGGTTTAAGAAATGTACCCGCTGCAGTTACAAGATGTCCATTACCGACGATCACTCCTTATGCGTCTATTGTTTAGGCCCCAAACACCTTCAGGCCAAGAGAGGAAGAATAAATTGATCTTAAAAGGGATTATCAAACCTACTTTTGAGGAGGCTTTATCTTCTTCCTCTTCTCCCTCTAAGAAAAAGAAATCGTCGTCTCCGACCAGCCCGTCGGAACCGACCTCTAAGAAATCTCGGCAGGCTTCTCCATCGGCTCCACGGACTTTGGAGCCGAGGGCGGAACGGTCTGCCTCGATGCCTCCAGCCTCGGCTCCTCTGGTTTTGGAGCCAACGGCTGGGGCTTCGAGAGGCGGGTCACCTTCATCGGCTCCACTGATTTCGGAGTCAATGAGAGTTGCCCGCTCAGACTCTTCCCCTTCGGCACCGAAGCCCTCTTCGGTACCAAGGGAAATTACAATGGAGTCTCCTTCAGCACCGATATTGATCGAGACAATTCGGAGCCGGTCCCCCAGTCCTTCGGAGGCGGTGGAGAAGTCTACTCGGACCCGTTCGATCTCCTCCCGGTCTTCCAAGATGTCGGATTCGGACATTGACAGGGTGCTCCAAAGGCTATTTCAGTCTCCAGTCTTCCAAAAGTTAGTTTTGGCTCCAGCCCAGTCGGCTCCGGAGCCGATGGTCCACCCTGTAGCTTTGGTTCCTCCTCCAACAGCCTCGGCACCATTGGAGTCGGTGCTGGTGGAGCCGATGGAGGTTCCCAGGTCGGCTCCGACCCTTACTCCTACCCCGGCCTTCGGGTCGGAGTTCGGTACACGGACCTCTTCGGTCGGCCCCGGGGGTGACGCTTCGGGACCGATGTTTTCGGTTCCAAGCCTCTCTCTCAGTGCATCGGCTGCGGGAGTGCCGTCTGCTGTTGTGGCTTTGGGGGTCGGACCTTCCCAGGATTCTGGGGGTCCGGCCTTTAGAGCCATGAGGAGCGCTTTGGCCAAATCTTCTTTGGCTACCTCCACCGTCTCACCAGCACCTTCCCTAGACATGGAGACTGGGTTCTTTCTAGTCCCCCTGTCTCAAGACAGTGGAGCCCTGGGGCCTGAGGTCACCCCCATTGGGGGTCCCCCCCTTCCAGGAGGTCCCTCTGAAGAGTCTTCGGAGGAACCCCCAAGGAAAAGACAGTGCAAGAGGAAGCACGTCGACTCCCCTGACGAGTCTCTCACCTCGGACACCGATCTTGATGATGCAGAAGGGACCACCAAGTCGTCCTCGGATGATGTCTCCTTTGCGGACATCTTGGAAGTCCTCAAACAATGAGGCGGCTGGCAGACCAAACCCCCTTCCTCTGACTAGTCGGTGTTCCTCAAGGCCTTCGAGGCTCAGCCCTCCACCTCCTGGGTGTCTCCGCCCTTTGATGAGCTCCTAGATTTGATCTCTCGAAGGGCGTGGGAACATCCAGACTCTGTGGAACCGGTGCCTGCTCGCCCTAACAAATTTCTGTCAGCACCCCTGGAAAGGGAATTTCTCACCAAGGGCGTGGCTGTAGATGCTATGCTGGTGGCATCTGCTACCCAGCAAGATGTGGCAGAGGCTTCGACGTCCGTCCATCCCCCTAATAAGGAGTCTAGGAGCATGGACCGGTACGGGAAGCGCACCCTTACTTCAGCGGCCTTTACCTTAAGGTCTCTGAATTACCTGACGCACTTCACTAGACTTCAGAGGGATCTGATCAAGGAGCTTTCAGATACCCTCTCTGGTAACCTACCTGAGCAGTTGGCCCAGACGGTTAGCTCTCAGTTGGCTACTCTATCGTCGATATCGAACTCCTCCATGAGGCTCATTTCGTATGCAGCCGAGGGGGCGAGTAGAGCGGCGGGTACGGGTGTTGCTCTATGGAGACAAGCCTGGCTCCGCCTGTGTCATTTTGCGGAAGCCTTCAAGTCTTCCTTTGCCGATGCTCCCTTTGATGGGTCCTCTTTGTTTGGACCCAAGGTAAAGGACACCTTGACCCGCTGTGAACAGGAGGGTAAGACTTTGACTGCCGTAGGGGCACGGTTTTCCTCTCCCTTTCGGCCTTATCCCAAGGCTAAAAGAGGAGGGAAAATGTGGTTCCATAAATCTCAGAAGACTTACCCCTCGCAGCAGGACGATCCCCCTTCCAGAGGCAGAGGAGGGGGAAATTTTTCAGGAAGACGCCGTTCCAGAGGCGGCAGAGGCCCCCGCAACACTGGAGACCGCGAGTCCTTTCGTGGCTCTTCAACCTTCCAGCATCCCTGAAGGGATTGCCCGACTGCGCAGCTCCGGAGCCAGTCGGGGGTCGTTTTTCGAGGCACCTAAAGGCCTGGGAGAGTATCACTCGGGACCGATGGGTGCTCCGAATCCTCGCCGGAGGTTACGTCATCCCTTTTTCGCACCCCCCCCCCTGCCATCCAGGAAAATCCCAGACCCGCCACCCAGTCAACGGGATATTGCAGCCATCGAAATTTCAAAGCTGCTTCAAAAAGGAGTCATCCAACCGGTCCCTGTAGACCAGACCGGATTAGGGACTTGCTCAAAATTCTTTTTGGTGCCAAAAAAGACCGGGGACTTGAGGCCCATTTGGGATCTCAGCAACCTAAATCGATCAGTCAAGAAGTCCAAGTTCCGGATGGTCACCTTACAATCCATTCTCCCGCTACTGGAGAAAGGTGTTTGGATGTGCTCCATAGATCTCAAGGATGCCTATTATCACATTCTGGTAGATCAGGCGTCCAGGAGACATTTGCACTTCAGCCTGGGAGACAGTCATTTCCAGTTCTGCGCACTGCCCTTTGGTCTCACCACAGCCCCCAGGGTGTTCACCAAATGTTTGGCTGTGGTGACTGCACACCTGAGGAGTCTAGGATTCCAGGTGTTTCCGTATCTAGACGACTGGCTCCTAACTGCCACCTCCAGGCATCTACTATTACAGAACCTAGCAGCCACTATATCTCTAGGCACCTCCCTAGGAATCACCTTCAATTGGGCAAAGTCTGTGTTGCTGCCATCTCAGTGCATACGGTTTATCGGGGTAGAGATAGACTCAAAGCAAATGCGGGTCTATCTTCCTACAGAGAGAATAGAAACATTACAATCTCAAGTCCGAGCATTGCTCTTCAAACGCCGAGCCCCGGCAAGGATGGTCCTACAACTGTTGGGTTCCATGTCGGCTACCGTTCTCCTGGTCCCCTTAGCAAGATTGCACATGAGGATTCTCCAGTGGCTCCTGTCGGTCCAGTGGTCGTATCAGGATCTTCCTCTCAGTCACCACATTATAATCACGGAGGTGTGCAAACAGGACCTCCGTTGGTGGCTTCTCTCCTCCAACCTGGATCAGGGGCGACCCTTCGTTCCTCCTCCTCCAGTGGCCACTTTGACTACGGACGCCTCCCAGACGAGGTGGGGGGGACATTACCTGGGCAGGTCAGTCCAAGGCAAGTGGCACCACGACGAGAGTTCCCTACACATCAACATACTGGAAATGAGGGCGGTGCTTCTATCGCTTCAAGCACTACACAGCTACCTCCCCCAGGGCATGATTGCCGTTCAGTCTGACAACATGTCAGTAGTCTGGTACCTGAACAAGCAGGGAGGGCCCAGGTCCTACCCCCTTTGCAGAGAGGCCATGAAAGTATGGGATTGGGCTATTGCAACCAACCATTTCTTGGTAGCAACACACATTCCGGGGAGATCCAATGTGATAGCCGACAGACTGAGCAGAACCATTCTCTCCCAGCACGAGTGGTCTCTGAATGACAGAGTGGCATCTCAGATCTTCAGAAGATGGGGAACTCCTTGTTGCGACCTCTTTGCAACTCCCCTCAACATGAAATGTCTACAGTTCTTCTCTCTCACCCCGGTTCCGGGGGGGTTTCCCAAGGACGCCCTAGTCCAAACTTGGCCCACTGGCCTACTGTACGCCTTTCCACCGGTTCCCCTTCTTCCCAGGGTGATCCAGAAAGCAATTCACTTGCAGTGCAAGATGATTTTAGTGGCCCCATATTGGCCTCGTCAAGTCTGGCTGCCATTTCTTCGGAAATACGCACTGGACGGTCCATGGTTCCTGGACCAGGTTCCAGATCTCTTGATCCACCAGTCGGGACAGCTTCATCAGTCCCTTCACTCATTGAGGTTAACAGCTTGGCTCCTCCACTTCCGACCATAGTCAGGAACCAGGTTTTGGACTCGGAGGTCATACATATCTTGTCCTCGGCCCACAAGAATTCGACTAAGAAGATGTATAATAGTAAATGGAAGAGATTCGCCATTTGGGCCCAACTCCGGGGATTAGATCCCATTTCTGCCCCGGTGGCTGAAGTTTTGAAATTTTTAGCTTCCTTATTCAATCAAGGTTCTTCGGTCTCTACCATTAAGGTTCAATTAGCAGCTATTTCTAATTTTCATGAAAGTATAGACCCACCTTTGATGAGCAATAAGTTGTGTAAAGCCTTCATGAAAGGTGCTGGTCTGCTACAACCTCCAATTTCTCATCCTGCTCCACCGTGGGATCTTAATTTCGTATTAGGTGCTTTGACCTCTTCCCCCTTCGAACCGGCAGCAACTTGTGACTTGAAATTTCTTTCCTGGAAGACTGCCTTTTTGGTGGCAATTACATCAGCCAGAAGAGTTTCGGAACTTCAAGCCCTATGTGTCAAATCGCCGTACCTGGTTTTTCACAAGGATAGAGTATCCCTTAGGCCTAATCCATCCTTTGTTCCCAAAGTCTGTTCTAGTTTTTGTCTTCAACAGTCTTTGGAACTTCCAGTTTTCTTCCCCAACTACTCAGACAGAGCAGAATATATCTTCCACTCATTGGATGTTCACAGACAATTGCGTTTCTACTTAGATAGGATGCACCAAACACGGAAAACAGATCAGTTGTTTGTGTCCTTTTCAGACAATAAATTGGGCAAAGCCATCACGAAGGTCACTATTGCCAAGTGGATAAGAGACTGTATCAGTCATATTTATTTTCTTTCTAATAGAGAGCTTACAACCTCTGTGAAAGCTCATTCTACAAGGGCTATGGCTACTTCAACAGCCTTTCATTCCAAGCTTGCCATTAGTGACATTTGTGCTGCGGCTACCTGGTCTTCTCCTCACACCTTTATTTCTCATTACAAATTGGATGTGGCATCTCGGGGACGAGCTTCCTTCAGTTCCACAGTTCTCAGGAGTGTTTTCCAGTGAGCCACCCAGGAATCAGGTGCTAGGGACGCTGTCCCATCAGTACAGAATGTAGGCGAGATAGGATCACATAACATCTTTTAGTTATGTACTTACCATAACTTTAGATGTTTGGGATCCATCTCGCCTACATTCCTAATAACCCACCCTCCTTCCCCCTGCCTTGGAGATCAGAAGAGACCGGACGGTTCGAGTTCGACCGTTTCATCTTGAAACTTCTGGCAAAGTTATATCAGCAGTACATGTGTGTGTGCATGTGTGCGGACAAACAAGATCTGGGGAATTAGTGGTGGTGCATCCTGGGATATAGAATAGCTCAGCCAATAAGAGACTTCGCTCTATAGTATAGCGTGCCGAATCGGAGCAGAGGATCGGCTCTGAACCCATCAATACAGAATGTAGGCGAGATGGATCCCAAACATCTAAAGTTATGGTAAGTACATAACTAAAAGTTTGATAACTTGAAAGTAGATTGAATGTCAAATGGCCATTATGTTGACTATGTTTAATCTCTCCATCAGGCTTTTGCATAGTGCATCTTACAGAGCAGTTAGGTTAGTGGGTACAGACATATGCCTAGTTCTGCTTATGTGACTTTGCAGACAGCTGTAAAGCATTCTTTATTAATAGCCCAAATGATGGGTACATCCTTTCTGGACCTGTGAAACCTGAATAAGATGGAAAGATGATGTCTGCTACAGGAGTGCATTTTGAAAACGTTCAAATGTCCTTTTCCAGGAACCAGAAGGGTTCCAAAGCTCTCTGGTTTAGAATGTCATAACACCTTACCTTTGATTCCTTTTCAGATGTGACAACCATGGTAGAAGAGGATGATGTGATGTATAAAGCCCTAGAGGCAGAGGAGTCTGCAAAATCAGGGATTCAGAGACCCTTCCTCTGTGAAGAGACCTGCCCAGCTGCTCACTCTGAAGGCAGATAAAGATCAACTGTCTTTTCACCTGGACTTGTGGATAGTCATTATATGAGACCAACTAGGTGAGAAGCATGATGTCCAGAGGCTGTCTTTTCCAGATGTGCCATTCTGATGGAGAAGGGCACTGCTGAAGGAAATTGTGCAACTGCTTCAGAAAAGAGACATATAGAAGTCCCTCCAGACCAGAAAGGATCTGGAGTCTGTTCCAGATTATTTTTAACCCCCAAGCAATTGAGACATAAGGCCTATCTTGAACTTTAGCAGATTAAACAACTATGTAAAAATGACAACGTTCTGGATTATTGCAGTACAAGTCATACTTCCTTAGTTGCAGGAACGGAATTGTAAGTGCTCATTCAGCCTTCAGGATGCATGTCTACCAAAGTGTACAGAAGGTATCTCTACATCAGGCTTTGAGCCATTTACTACCAGTTTAAGAATTTTATGCACTGCATTTCAGTCTCAACACAACTCCACGTTGTTCATCAAGTGTGTGTTAGTCATTGCAACCCATATGAGGTTGAAGAGAATCCATGTATCCATATAGATGGATAATAAGCTCCTAGCCAATGAGGGAGTCTCTCATAATAGGTAAAGATCATTTGTTTTGCTTGTATTTGTCTTTAGGCATTTCGGTGAACACTGCAAAGTCCCAGTTGGAGCCATCACAAAATGTTATATTCATAGGATGCTATCTGGACATTAAATTGAAGATTGTCATACTTCCAAAAGAAAGAAAGACCTCTGACTGTAAGGAGCAGAATTTCCAAACTTCTGTTCATGCCCAACCCCATCCACCCCCACTCCATCAGCACCCGCTGGGAATGTTGGGCTTAATGGCAGCCTCAATATTGGTGGTTCCTCACCCAAGGTTTTATGTGAGTTTTGTAGTGGACCTTGAGTGTGTGCAGTGCCAGCTGTCATATGCAGTAAACAAACCAATTTGACTGTCCTCTGCCTGCAGACATTTGAGTTGGTGGATTAAGTCTCCCAGTATTCCATCCTATCTCTCCCCATTGCAAGGGCCATTGTGACCACAGATCCCTCTTCCCCTCTGGGGTAAGAGGAATATTTCTAGGGGAAAATGGTTCAAGGTATGTGGACCTAGCCAGAGGCTGATCTTCATATTAATGTCCTGGAGATGTGGGTGGTCCTTCTAGCATTGCAGATCTTTGAGGACTACTACTCTAAGGGCTGAATTTTTTTTTTTTTTTTTTTTTTTTTTTTTTAACATTTGTTAACCGGGAAAGTCTGACTTGGAACCAAGCCAATTTTCAGCAGAGGCCCGGGGAAAAAGGCTCCAGATGCATGTCTTTGTAATGTGGGAGGAAACCCACACGAACACAGGGAGGACATGCAGACTCCGCACAAAAGGCACCCCAGCCGAGAATCGAACCAGAGAACCTCTTGCTGTGAGGCAACAACGCTATCGCTGCACCATCCTTTTTTTCATAGGAACAATATGTCAGTGGTACGGATTATCAACAAACAAGATGGAACCAGGTCCTAACCCCCTTTGCTGAAAAGCCATGGAGGTGTGGCAATGTGCAAGGTCTTCACAGCACTTTCTGGTAGCAGTGCACATTCCGAGATAGACCAGCTATCTCTCAGAGAAGCTCAGCAGGTATAATCTGATGCCCCACATGTAGTCCTCCTATATGTCAGTGGCATGAATGATTTTTCAGTGCTGCGACAAGTGTTGCAGCAGACATTTTGCTTCTCCAGCCAACAAGTGCAGCAGCTGTTTTGCCCTGATCCCTCCTTAGGGACGGATGCCAAGGGATACTGTTGTCTATCATTGACCTGTCAGATGTCTTTATGTCTTTCTCCATTACATCTAATGAGAAAGGTTTTGATGAAAGCATCCCTGCACAAGGCTTCAGGGCCTAGGCAGACTTTGTTTCCTGTGCTATCTCTTCTATCCCACCTTATGGCATGCCTGACATTAACGTTTTTTTTTTCCCCTTAGACCAACTGCATGGTTTTCGGCTAATGGCCAGTTTCCTTCCTACCCATCCCGGGTAGTCTAGATGCTTTCAGCCTGGCAGAAAGCAATATATTGTAACTGTACAAGAATACATAAATGAGATTCTCACTTTGGGAATTTCAATAGGGTTGGACCTTTTTTGCACTCCAGTTCACTCAGTTTTACAATTCTTATCAGCCCTATTTGATTCAGGTTCCAGTTAATCCACCATCAGGGTTCAGTTGACTGCCATTTCAGATTTCTACAAGGGTTTCACCTCTCAAGATTCTGGCCTCACTGACAGTATAAAAAGCATTTCTTGAAGGATCTTTTCTTCTGAGACCTCCAGTTAAGGACCCTATATCTATGTCAGTTTCTCACTTCTGTACTACAGGTGTTGATCTCTTCCCACCTGGCTTTTCTACTGAAATGAAGTGCCTTTCCTGCCACCTTGCTTCTAGTAACCGTTAGCTCAGACAGACAGATATCTAAACTTCCCACTTCTTCCTTGAAACTATTTTACTTTAACCTTTCACAATAGCAGGGTCTCCCTTAGGACCAACCCTTATTTTATACTGAAGATGACTTCAAAATCCATCCTAAATGAGACTATCCATCTTCCAGTCTTTTTACCCAGTATTCTAATAAAGGTGAATGTTTATTACACTCTCTGGATGTTCACAGACTGTTATACTTTTACTTGTAACACAGCAAATTTAACTGAAAAGCTGACCAGCTTTTAATTTCTTATTTGTCTTTTAAATTGGGTCAGAAACTGTTCAAGTTTAGCTTGTCCAGATGGCTGGCTGACAGTATTACATTTATATACCAGTCAAGCAGATAGTTCCATTGCAACTTCTACATTATTCGTCAAACATTATTTTATTAATGATATTTGTACTGTTGCGACTTGGACTATGCTGCATACTTTTGTGTGACACTATAAACTGGATGTAGGCTCTCATATGAGGTCCTCCTTTGGAGCTACCTATCCTCTGTCATGATTCCAGGTGATGTATAGCTGGGGACTCTATCCCACATGTCAAAGTGAATGAACTTTAATTAATTAAATTTTTTAAGATACGGAAGTTATGTACTTATCATAACACTGGATCTTCATTATTACTAGTCTGTCCATTTTGACAACCCACCCTCCACCCCCCCCTTCAAATGTTCACAAAACTCTTCTTGTTGGGCAGACCTTGTAGACCTACTCTGAAGCCTGCCCCCCATGTTTTCATGACCTCATCTTGTTTCCCACTACTTCCTTTTTATGCTTCAGGCAGTAAACTGCCAATGAAGACCTTTGTTACTTCTTCTTGGAAATCAATGCAGTTATGTTGAATTACTATAAAGTGTTTACGTTAACAGAAGGTTAGTAAGGTGAGAGAGGAATTCTTTTATAAAATTATATGTACACAAATGTGCATGGCTGATCTTGAGCAATTGAATGAACCTAGTACTCTACGGGAGATATACCAGGCCATGGCAGGGCTATTCACTCAATGGTGTAAAATATATCTTTAGGTTATTTAGTCGTGTCAACCGATGTCACCAAATGAGCATGGGTATTTGCTGGTGATAAGTAGGTCAAGAATCCAGATTACTTTGACCAACACCAGGGACCATACTAATGGTGGGAGGGATTTATGTGCCCCTATCGGCCAGTGTGTGTGTGTACCATAAAGCCTAGCAGCCCTGGGTCAGTAAGCTACTGGCTGACCGGAGCCCAGTTGCCCAGCTTGAATTATGTGGGATAGCTCTGTTGAGCAAAAGCTGGATGTCAATTTGCCAAACACGACTTATAAATTGTTAAACTTAATGTAAGCTCACTGACAGGACAGAGACTGGATGTGGATAACATAGTGGTAAGTAGGAGGCTGGACATCCTATGTGTCTATGAGATAAGATGGAAGGGCAGTGCAGCAAAGCCACTTGGCTTAGGATCCAGAGTCTACTACTCAGGAGGAGGACAGGCTAGAAATGGTGTGGAAACTGTAGTGAGGAAGAGACTTCAGATGTCATCAGAATTATTGACAGACTCGTGGCAATTAGACACGAATATAATGGTAGGGCATTATTCATAATCTCAGCCTATGCCCCACAACAGGGTTGTGATAGTGAAGAAAAGTGCATTCAGACAGCATTTGCAGGACCTACTAGAAAAAGCAGGACATCATGAATTGGTGTCGATAATGGGTGATCTGAATGCACATATTAGGACAGACAGAACAGGATATGAGGACTGCCTGGGTTCACATGGATGGGGCAACAAAAATAAAGGAGAGGCCATTCTAGACTTCTGTCTGGCAAATGGCTTCATGGTGATCAACACATGGTTCAGCAAATGAGACATTCCCAAGATCACATACAGAAGTAGCAAACATGCAACTCAAGTAGACTTCCTCCTAGCAAGGAAAGGGCAGTGGAGTAGAATCAGTAATTGCAAACTCATCCCCAGTGAAACAGTTGGGCCTCAGCATAAACCACTGGTTGCCACAATCAGGTGCAAGCTGTAGTTGGAGAAGGCTCTAAGGTCAACAAGGACTAGACTGAAGACCTGGAAGTTAACTGGAGAGAAAGAAGAACAGTTCAGGGAATTACTCAGGGCTCTAGCACCTCAAGAAGAAGGGGAAGTAGGTGGAGCTTAAGAAGAATGGCAGCACCTCAAAACAGCACATGTGAGGACTATAGAAGAGATATGTGGCTGAGCCAGGTATGGAAATAAGATACATAAGGAAAGCCAGTGGTGGTTTGCAGAAGTCCAAGAAGTCATCAAAAAAAAAAAGAAAGAATACAGGAAAAAGTGAGAGATAAAAGACAGACCAGGCTAGGAAGGAATACTGGTTTACTAACAGAGTGACTAAGATAGGATTTGCAATACCAAAGAATAAGAAATAAGAGGCACTCTATCAGCTTCTGGAAGGTGACTCAGTAGCAGGCACAAAGAAACTATATCAGGTTGCAAGGCAAAGACAGAAAGATAAAGAAGAAGGATAAAGAAGATAGACAGCCTTCATAAGTGAAGAAGAAGAGAAGCCACAACCTGCTCACCAGTCCACAGAACATCAAAGGCAGATGGAAAGAGTACCAGCAGCTTCTGAATTAAAAAAAAAACACACAGATGCTGTACTGTCCCAGATACAGCCTGTGATGCAAACGGAGGAGGAACTCAACATAGAAGAAGTAAGAACAGCACTAAGGAAAATTAAGTCATGGAAAGCAGCAGGCTCAGATGAGGTCACAGCAGATATTATAAAGATGTTGGGGGAGATAGGGGACAAATCACTCTTGAATGTATTCATAGTATAGAGAGTAAGGCGTATTCCATATAGTTGGAGAATGATCATACTAGTTCTGTGAGCAGTATAGAGGTATCAAACTCCTATCATACTGCATGAAGGTTTTGGAGAGGTTGATTGATAAACGAATATAGGATGCAGCACAACTGACCCAATGTTCTGAGAAGACGCTAGAGATGAGAGAGTACAGCTGGGCATTCCTAGACTGGCAGAAAACATATGACAAGGTCCCAGGAATGCTGATTTGGGCAGTCTGCTGTGGTTTGAAGTCCTGAAACATTGGTAGAATTAGTACAGGCTATGTACAAAGACACAGTGACTTAAGTACAAACAGTGTTCATTCTCACAGAGGGGTTCAGCCCTGAGCCCACTGTTGTTCATATCGGCGACAGACTACATTAGCAAAGCAGTCAGAGGTGACAGATCAGCAAAGTTGCTGTATGCAGATGATGTGACATTTCAGGCAAGCTCTAAACAAGACTTTCAGCAAATGTTTGGGAATGGAATGCAAAACTGAAGGCACATGGGATAAAACTGAGTACAGATAAGGCAGTTGTAATGGCAGCAAATAGAAGAAATCAGAAGAAGCTGAGAACTGAGATAGAAGGAAAAGAACAGGTTAATAGCTTCAAGTATCCTGTAACCAAATAAAGCCTTGGTGAAACACAGATGAAGCCAGATGAATTCTCAAAATGTAACCAAATAACAACTAACCCACAGCTCCAGAAGACATTGCAAAGCAGGACTTTAATACAAAATCAAACAGATAAAAATCAATACAAGTTGCAGACTTGTCCAACGTTCTTCATAAACTTTGGTTAAGCGCCTTCATTGCAGTAGTAATCAGGACTTCATCATAACCAATTAATTAGTGAACAAGCCTTCATTATAAATAAAATAACCCCCCTCCCATCATACGTAATTGGTTCTGATGAAGTCCTGATTACTAACGATGAAAGTGCTTAGCCAAAGTTTATGAAGTACATTGGACAGGTTTGTAACTTGTATTGATTTTTATCTGTTTGATTTTGTATTTATTTCTATTAAAGTCCTGCTTTGCAGCATCTTCTGGAGCTGTGGGTCAGTCGTCATTTGGTCAAGTATCTGTGAGGAGTATTTTTGAAAAAGGGAAGTTTAAAACAGGAGGTCAAACCTTGAATCATAGTGGCTGCAGCCAATTGGCACATAGTGTTGGGAGTAGCGTATGACAGAAGAATGCCAGAGAAGCAGAAAAGTAAGGTGTACAAAACAGCAGTCCGACCCATACTACTGTATGGTACAGAAACCTGGGCATTAAAGGCAGAGCAGTTAAAGAAGCTAGAGGTGATGGAGACAAAGTGCCTGAGATAGGTGGTAGGATGCACACTGTGGGACAGACAAAGAAAGGAGGACATAAGAGCTGAAGCCAAAGTAGCGCCAATTGCAAAAAAAAGGTCAAAAATAACACATTACAGTGGTTCAGGCACATGAGCAGAAGACAATCTGGTGAAAAAAGATTTGGGACAGACAAGAAAAAAGCAAGTGGAAATGAGGGTGTTCAGCAAAGAGGTGGATGGACTGTGTGATAGAAGACCTGTGACAGTCAGTCATGAATGACAAAGAAAGTAGGAGAGTGGCATTGAATAGAGAGAGTGAGATGGTGACAGCTAACACAACACTCCAGCCCCATGTAGAAAATGGGAAAAAAGAGATTGATGATGATGATTGAATACATAAGTCAGGGAAATACCTACATCCCAAAGGTACATCTAATTCACCCTCTTGGAAATATTCTTTGATATGCCCCATAAATAAAACAGGCAAATATGAGAAACAATGCTTATCATATAGGCCAGTATCATTATTAAACATAGATTATAAAATGTTCATGACAATATATGCAGACAGAATCAAGCATTTCCTTCCCATGTTAATCCATGAAGACCAGTCAGGCTTTGTTAAGGGAAGGAATACATATGACAACCTTAAACTAATTTTATCATTAATAGATTATTCGAAACAAATTTTTGATTTAAATATAATTTCTCTAGACATTAACAAAGCCTTTGATTCGGTTAACTGGAACTTTCTAACATTAGTTTTAAATTAATATAAATTTCCCACAACCTTTAACTCTCTCATTCAAGCATTATATAAAGAATCTATAGCATATGTTAAATTAGGATCATATAGATCAGGCCCTATACAAATTAAAATGGGAACTAAACAAGGTTGCCCGTTATCACTGCTGCTATTTGCCCTAATAATAGAACCATTTGCAAATCAAATTTGGTCAAACAACAACATTAAAGGAATATATATTAATAAAACTTTGAACCTTAAATTACAACTTTTTGCTGATGACATACTTCTAACCCTCTCAGACAGCAATAAATCTTTACAGGTTTTATTTAAGGACATAAAAGAATTTCAGAGTGTCTCAAGTTTACCCTTCAATAAAAACAAAACAGAAATTGTGTCATGCAACACCAAAAAGAAACGTATAAGCAATACAATTTCTGAATTCATAGCAGTGGACAACAAGATAACATACTTGGGTATATATTTGCTTGAAGACTTAACAAATTCACTTATATTTAACTATAAAAAATCATTAGATAAAATAGAGCAAGCGATATCTAACTGGAACTAATATATATTTACAATGGGAGACAGATTATATCTCATTAATCAGTCATTTTCCCCAAGGTATTATATCTAATACAAAGCTTATCATTA
Organism: Protopterus annectens; assembly: GCF_019279795.1. Classification (NCBI taxonomy): domain Eukaryota; kingdom Metazoa; phylum Chordata; order Ceratodontiformes; family Protopteridae; genus Protopterus; species Protopterus annectens. Next base: position 65,611,544 of record NC_056738.1, read on the forward strand.
CCTCCTACCAAATATATCATCCAAAGATTCAACAAAATAATACTAAATGTCTTATGGTACCCAAATAAACCTCAAATTGCTTTAAATAAACTTCTACCAAATTGGGAAGGAGGAATTTTATCTACCGGACATAGAGACACATTTGTTGTCAAGAATGTAACTTTATGGTTAAATGACCATTACATACCTATTTGGAAACAAATACACAAGCAGATTTATATGGAATTTAGCCAAAATCATTTACAAGAATATTTAACTATTATACCATCACCCCTAGTCTGGCTACTAAAAAAATCACTTAATAGGGAAAATTAAAAAACAATAAATTATCATCAAAATATGTAAATATCACTCTAACAACATTTAAAAAATACATAAATAAAGTCATAAATATTAATTCTTGTTTTTTTCTGACCTTCCCAATAGCCTTTACACCCTACTATTCTTGATACATCTCAAATTCAAAAGATGAATACACTTAAGAAAGGTATGATAATTTATTGGCATCAACTGATAGAGCAAGGGAAAATATTAACTAATGAGCAAATAATTAACAAATATCACATAAATAAAGATTCATGGCTACTTTTACAAAATCTAAGACAATATATTATAAATAGAACTGAAGAAATGCAAGTAACAGTGAGACAAAATGTCCAGAATTTGTTGAATATTTTATTATAATTACAAATAAACTTTATGAAGACAATGCTTACCTGACTAATATTTATAAACTTATTAAAAAACAAGAGTCTACTATGTGGATAATCTCTGGGATTATTATACACAGATAAACAATCACCCTCCTAATGAAGAGGTGAAAAAGATTATTTTAAAATCATCATCAAAACAATCAACTTTGTCAATATATTGACAATTATTTACATGGAGATATTTAAACAGAAGTTTTTACACACCACATAAATTAGCCAAATTTTTTGCTAGTGAAGACAAATGCTGAAGATGGTAAACTAAAGTAAGTGCCAACTGGCAACATATTTTTTACAATTGTAAATGTCTCACTTTGTATTAGAAAAATATAAATTATTTTTTTCAGATTGTCTTCAATGATAACTTTCAAGTAACAAAATCAATGATTTTATTCAACACCCCTATCCCCGACTGTGTACCAAAAAAAGATTTCAAGTTACTATGGACACTGTTGGCAGTAGCATACAAAATTATCACCATACATTGGAAAACCACGAATTCTCCTGCATTCAAGGAGTTTAAAAAATGATTTACAACAGTTGGTCATATGGAAATATCTAAATTGAAGAACAGAACAACCATACCTACATCACTTTATAACGCTTGGATAAAACTATTGGAAATATTTGAAAAATGGACAAGGATTTATGAACTGCTTTATCATTCTTCATAATGTAATAAAATGTATTCATTGCTTTTTCTGCAGAGACACTAATGTATATGGTTAATGTTTTGATATTTATAGGTTTAAGAATTGTATACACGTTTTTCATTTTTGAATTCATGTAATGTTTGACAAAATATCATTCTTCAAATAAAAAATAAATTTTAAAACCAAAGGTACATCCATTGACTTTTTCAAATGTTTTAAGAGAGACTTAGGGCAATAATCTGTTAGTCATATACAGAAATATTTTTCTGGCAGAATTATGCACTATTCCATGAGATGGACTTCTTTTGTTTCTTTCTGTAAAGAAATAAGGAAACTATTCACCCTGCCAACTGTAGATTAGACCATATCATTATTGTTTACAGAGATGAAGATATATGCCCATATTCTAATAGTGTGTATTGAAAAGGCTCTTCCTAAATTGATACAGAGGAGTCAATGGGTTTCATTAAATGAAGACAAGATGGGAATGATATTGAAAGTCTTTTTTTTAAATACAACAATATACCCAACATTGTCACCACTATGAATTATATATGTAATAAACTTTTATGACAGTTCAAAACAAAATTTTAATTGCAATAAAACAGTTTTCTTACAGTTCATTGCTGTTTTCCATCTTAAGGAAGTGATAGAATGGTGTAAGGTGAAACCAAAGTAACAACATATGTATTTATATATTTTTATTGGTTCCCCCTTATGTTTAAACATGATCAGTATGTATCCTCTTTTAAGCAAATCCAAAGATAAAGTCAATTTATGGAGAAGGTTAAAGATTCTTTTTTTTTGCCAAATTAAAAGCCATTAAATGTTCAGTCTGCCTTTTTTTTTTGTTATCGCTAGTGCCACTTTCCATCTGTAGAATGGAATAAATCTATTCCCAGACTTCAAAAGCTGTGCTGTTAACCATATCAGCTCCTCAACCTATGTCGGTGATTCCAGAATGATGGTTATTAGTCTTAGGGACAAAGGGATGGTGTGGCACCAGGTTTCACAAAAAGCAGGCAATTGGTTGGATTAAGAAGCATTTTTACAGATGATGACTGCCCTGCTTTGCTGTACCATTTATGTTGCAATCCAAATAATTAACAACAAATCAATTTTCTGAAATAAATGGTTATAGAAAGGAGTAATTGTTCTACACTTTTATGGGGAAGCAGATTTTTCATGCTGGTGTTTTACTGACTTTAAGGAATTGGTTGGTGATGAGAATCTCCCAACGTCGCAGGATTTGCAGTTAAAAATTAGCAGTAGCAAAGTAGAACCCCACAGGTACCCTAAAATGCTTTCTTCAAATATCAAGTGGACATGTTACAGTGATGAAAGGATTACTAGCTAAGATTTACAAGTTGTCCTGTGATAATGCTAATTCTCTGCATGTAGATCAGAACTGTAAGTGGGAACAGACCTTGGGTAGTCATTATCAGAGGGTGAGTGGCATACAGTCCTCCTACAGTAGTCTCTTGTTCAGTATTCTACTTGACTCCCAGTTGTAATTCTGTGATCCTTAATTCTGAGTCCCAGAGTTAAGGAAGAGATTGCAAAGCTACAGGAGAACACAAGTGTTGACAGCTGTTGTTCTTTTTTGAAGTTGCATTTCGCAGTGAAGCAAGCCCCACTGCGCTCTCAGTGTAGGGTGTTGCATCCTCCACACCCAAAACATACTAACTCCGAGACTGCCATACTTTGAAGAAAAGGAAATAGTCTGCGGTACTCAGATCTCTGACCTGGTATATCTAAGTCTTATTTTTGTACATCTAGTCTTGGTGTTCCAAGACTCACACTTTTGAGTCTTGGAATTTAAACTGTTACCATTCGCCCTTCTTTGCTTTAAGTTCTGGAAGGTGGTTTCTCCCTAGATATCACCAAGAAATTCTATTAATATGTGAATAGGATTAAAATATCTAAATGTGATGCTGTTTGTTCAGACTTGTGCAGTAAACTGTGGTGTACTTTTTAGATTATTCCCTTCATTTTTTAATGCATATCCACCGATTCAAAGCTGAGTTGTGCAAATTCATTGACTAACATGTTCATCGACAGAACTTTATGAAAGTAACAATATCATGGAATACCAAGGTTGAGGAAATTTTTCCTTATCCCCATTATTGTGCAGTCTCAAAGTTAATGTGTGCATGTATGTGTATTATATACATTTCTGTATAGTTGCAGGAGTGTATGGTGTAGGAGGGTTTGCTACCTCTTCAAAAAACACTTGTTTGGTGGTTTTCATACTTAAGTCAGTGTTCTCATTATCAGTTAGACAGATCTGAGAAAATGACAACTGACAACTGCTGTTGACAGATCACCATATACTCATTTTTACATAGTTGGGAGACTGATCTGTAATTCATACCTCAAACATTTACAGTTGTTGTGTTGTTTACAACATTAATCTGTGTTTGGTAACTACATATGTTAGAGTAACTACATATGTTAGAGAAACCAAACTATGTCCATATCACAGCCTCTCAAAGGAAACCAAGAATGTTTTATTAGATAGAAACATTTAGTGCTTTCATCCCAACTCTATATCAGGACTTTATCAGAACAATTTAACATGGTAATACACCCATTTAAATAGTTACACAAGCAAGTTATGTGATCAATCATTAACATATTAAAAAACTACTGTAAAAAATGAAAAAAGTAACGGACTCCTTGCACCAGCAAACGCCCAAGTGATAAGGTATCTTTCTACATAGGTAAGACCGACCGCAGGTTGCGTGATCGAGTCTACGAACATATGTATGCTATAAAGAAGAAAATTGACACCAATGCTTTGGCAAAGCATGTGGACAGTTTTCCAGGCCATTCCTTTTCATTTATGGCCATTGACCAAGTGACAACTAATATCCGTGGGGGCCCTATTCCATTACTTCTGGAAACACGTGAGTTAGAATGGCAGTTGAGAACTGATGCTTTTTGTTACCCAGGGCTCAATGAAAACTGTAACATCTCTGCAGTACTGAGATTAAGAAGTTACTTAAGAGGTAGCGTTATCAATAGTGTAGACAGTATTTTTGGCAGCTTATTTCAAAATAGTTGGCTACAATTAATTTTCCAAGGCTTTTGCTTTAACTCATTCTAGGTACAACAACACTAGTTAATTATTTTTGCCTTCTTGACTTGTCACTGTTTATTGGACACATGGTATGTCCTGTACTGTCTCAATTAATATGATTTACTAACCCAGTATCTTATACATGGAATCAGTTTTTTATTATAATATTTTTATATATTTTTATATATTTTTATATATTTTTAACATTTAGTGTTATTGAAATAATTTAGTTGGCATAATCTTAAAGTATTTACTCTTACTCGGAGTTAAATTAACTTTTTAGTATATATGAATATGTCAGGTAATTAATTGTGATGTCATTTCCTCTTCTTGGGGTTATTTATATTGAGCGTGTTTGAGTATGGTTGTTTATTATTAAACTTATCTCTGAAGAAGCCACATCTTTTGGTGGCGAAAACGCTTGTCACAACAATAAAATTGCGTTAAGATACCTTATCACTTGGGCGTTTGCTGGTGCAAGGAGTCCGTTACTTTTTTCATTTTTTACAGTGGTTTGCATCTTTTGTTGGTTTCTACTCATATTAAAAAACTAAAAAAAATAGACCATTTCTTAACAAAATTTACCTTATAAGGAAATTCATTTCTGTCTTTAGACTGCATATATGAAATCAGTTTTAAAACAGTTAAGAAATATAGTTTTAAAGCTCCATTAATATCAAAATGGAAATGCTTGTGCTTTCCCACTGCACACACCTCTAGATTTAAGGAAAATCAGAACAATGCTAACATGAATTTACTAAAAAGGAATTGATTAGTAGTATGGTATGATTGCTTTGAAAAATGAAAAGCTAAGTCCCCAGAATATTTAATGAAAGAATATAAGTTGGATGAATCTGCTAACCAGTTAATATTATCCATCAGTAAGAAATTAAATTGCAGATAATATGAGTGAAGAATATATGAATGCCATTATCAAAGGTAGATTGACATAGAAAGCAACCTTGCTCAAGTTATATAAGTTAATTCTAAATAATAATAATTTTGATGCAAAATTCTGGAACTTTTTAGATAGTAGTGGATTGAGTGACTCAGTGGATGGAAGAATAAAACTTTGTTACTTAAATCAGTTAGTCAAACTTCAGGTTTATACTGGAAAGTTTTTATGTGGAAATATATACATAGAATGTTTGTTACTCTCAATAAAATCTCTAAGTTTAGTAAAATAACGTCTTCAGTTTGTTAGAGACAAAAAAAAAAAGTGTCATCCAAGAGGTCCCCCAGACCAGATATAATCCGGAACTTACTCAAGATTCTTTTTAGTGCCAGAGAAAATAGAGGACTGGAGACCAATTTTGGATCTCAGCATCTTAAACAAATCCGTTCGAAAGGCCAAGTTCCAGATGATCACAGTTCAGTCCATTCTCCCTTTTTTAGAAAAAGACAGTTGGATCTGCTCAGTAGATCTTCAGGATGCATACTATCATAAAAGAATGAACAGGCATTCCAGAAGATTTTTACACTTCCATCTGGGAGCCAGTTACTATCAGTTCAGAGTTCTGCCCTTTGGCCTCACCACAGCCCCCAGGGTGTTCACAGAATACATGGCAATAGTAGCAGCTCACTTGAGACTTCAAGGATTCTGGATGTTTCCATACTTAGACGACTGGCTCTTTTCTGCCCCGACCAAGCATCTGCTTATCATGACAAGATAGAAAGTGATCCAGATGTATACTCTATTAGGAATCACCATAAACTACCAAAAGTCTCATCTAGAACCAAGACAGAGTTTAGAGTTCATATGAGCACTCCTCGATACAAAATCCACTATAGCCTCACTTCCCCTCTCCAGAGTTCAGACAATAAGATTGCAAGTAAAAAAGATAATTTGCAGTATCAGAATCACAGCTCGCTTAGTCCTTCAGGCTCTGGGATCAATGATGGAAGCAGTAACATTACTACCATTAGCCAGATATCACATGAGAATTCTTCAGTGGTTGCTAGCCTTGCAATGGTCAATCCTTCATTTCCCTTTATTTGCTCTGATACGAATCGGCAGTATATTCAAAAGGGATCTACTGTGGTGGATTCAGTCAGAAGAAGTTCTACAAGGACATTTATTTTTCCCCTTTCAGCCCAAGGCTGTTGTGACCATGGATGCTTCCCAGCTGGGGGGAAAAGACAGTCCAAGGCACTTGGTTCTCCCAAAGTGGCCAGTTTGCATATCAGTGTCCTAGAGTTGAGAGCAGTGCTTTTAGCACTGCAGGCCTTTCAGAATGCTGTCGTTTCAGGAATGATTGTGATTCAAGCAGACAACATGTCAGTAGTTTGGTACATCAACAAACAAGGGGGAACCAGATCTTACTCCCTGTGTTGAGAAGCACTCAAAATTTTCAATGGGCGAGCCATTCCAAAATCGTTCTTATAGCAACACATATTCCAGGGAAATCCAATGTACTAGCAGACAAACTGAGCAGGTACATTCCACTACCTCACAAGTGTTCCCTCAACAGGGATGTAGTTGAAGAGATTTTCAAACAGTAGGGCCACCCTTGCTGCAGTCTCTTTGCATCTGCCCTAAACAACAAGTGCAGCAGCTACTTTGCCCTAATCCCCCCACAGAGGGAGTCACCAAGGGATGCTGTTCTCCATGATTGGCCCTCCTGGTCTACTTTATGCTTACCCCCAAATCCTTTGATTCCAAAGTTCCTACAGAGAGCTGCAAGGTTAAAGAGCAAGGTCATCCTCATTGCACCCTATTGGCCTCTACATATTTGGTTTCCCTTCCTGTGGCCTAATCTAGTTCATCAACCCTGGATTCTGGACCCAGCTCCAGATCTGCTGTCTCACCTGACAGGCATGATTCATCCAAACCTTCCCAATCTCAAGCTGACGGCTTGTTTTTTCCATTTCCAGTAATAGCCAGACAAACTATGCTGTTGTCTCTTGTTCATCATATTTTGCTATCTTCCCTTAAACCATCAACAAAGAAGCTTTATTGCCAGTAAATGGAAGAGATTCATGCACTGGGCTGTTCAACATAATAGCAATCCCTTTCCTGCCCTGATTCACTGCATTCTCGACTTCTTGACAATGTTTTTTAGTCAAGGTGCCAGTGCTGCAACAGTTAATATTTAGTTGGCAACAATTTTTAATTTCCATAGTGGATTTAATAGTTCATCACTCGCTTCTCATAAACTTTGTAAAACCTTTTTGCGAGGCACACTTCTTATGAAACCTACTTTTAAAGATCCTATCTCCCCATGCGATCTTAATCTGGTACTGCAAGTCTTGATCCGTTCACCCTTTGAAATCCACACATGACTGTAGTCTTAAATTTCTTTCTTGGAAAACGTTACTGTTATTGGCCATTACTTCTGCCAGAAAAATTTCAGAAATTCAGGCCTTGTCTGCGAAACCCTATGGACTAATGCATCCTTTTTGCCCAAAATAGTGTCAAAATCCCATATTAACCACTCCATCAATTTACTAGTTTTCTTTCCAAATTACTTGAACAAAGGCGAATACCTGCTTCATCTGTTGGATGTTCATAGGCAACTGTGCATCTATCTACATAGAACAAAAGATATCAAAACTACAGATCAGTTATTTGTTTCATTTGCAGATCTGAGAATGGGTAAACCAGTGTCCAAAGCCAACCTAGCCAGAAGCCAGATGTATTACTTTTTTTTTTTTTTTTTTGCAAGAAACTGAATATTCCTTTACCAAGACAAATACAGACTTATTCAACCAGGTCCATAGCAACGTCCTCTTTTTTCATTCCGGAGCTTCCATGGATGAAATATGCCTAGCAGCAACCTGGGCTTCTCCCCATACCTTCATTACTCATTACAAATTAGATTTGATACCAAGAAACAGGGCATCATTGAATGGCACTTAGGAATATCCTTCCTTGAGTCTATCCTGGGATTTTGCTAGCTGGGGACTCTGTCCCATCAGTTGAGGACAGAATGAAAATTGACAACATCAGATAACGAAGTTATGTACTTACCATAATGTTCCATTTGTGTTGTCCATTGTCATTCTTCCTCAACTCCCCACCCACCAACCCCCATCCTTATGTTTTCTGGAAGAGCAAGTGGATATAAATTTCCTGTATACACCAGGCATGATAAAGCTCCAGATAAGGCCTTGTCTAGCCTTTTTTCTATATTTACATTTATGTCTGTTAGTATGAGAATTACTTCCTTATACTATAGCCAGCAAACAAGACCTGACGTATTTGGGGCTGGTGCATTCTGGGTAAGGGAGAAGCTCGAGGGTTCTTTGTTGCCACAAGCTTTTGCAATGGCCAAGTCAGATCCAATGGTTTGGATCTGAACCCATCAGCTGAGGAGGAATGAAAGTGGACAACATAGATGGAATGTTATGGTAAATATATAACAGTTTTTTTATGGATTGTGAAAAATTAAATGTATATTGGGAAAAAATAAGTATGTTTTTTAAGGGGTTATGGTTTGATAATTGTTCTGCAAGTAGACCAGTAATACTAATGAATGCTCCCTTCCTGTATCTGTAAAAGCCAAAGAGCAAAAATATTTTGGGCTTTCTTGGCAGTTGCTAGAAAAGTTATTTAAAAAAATTGGAAATCAAACTCTGTACCTACGTTCAAAGATTTTTTAAATTTAACAGCCATATTATGTAAAACTGAAAAAGAAGTGATCAGAATAAAAAAATATACATCATACTAAGACTTTTAGTGGTTGGGATAACCTTGAAATGTTGCTATTGAATTATCAAGACTCTCAATGTGTTAATTGTACAAGGTTACCTTGATGATTCAATGTATTCCTAACTTGCACAACAATATGTGATGTGACAATTGCCTGCTTTGGCAGGGGTCAGTGGATTAATTGACATCTTTTCTGACTTACATCAATAGGATAACTGATTTTTTTGAGATTCACACATACTCTGTCCCCAGAGAAATTTGATTACTTAGATGTAACGTTACACAAGGACTCGGTGAATAATTGTTTCCACTCTAAGATATTCAGGAAACACACGATGTCCTTCAAGGATGCATCTGCAGTCCTAACAAATGGGTTGTCCTGGCCTCAGGCAGCCCTTCGGTCGGCCGGATTCCAAAGTCTGGGTCTGGCCTCGGCTGGTGTCGCACTTCACCCGACGTCATAGCTGCAGTTCTTCGGGTATAAAGGCATCAGCCGACGCCATTTTCCTCAGTCTTTCTTGCCGCGTGGCGCCCGAAGCAGAAGCTGTTCGCAAGTGCCGGTCGGTCAGATCCAGAGATTACTACTACCGAAGACTTCTAAAAAGCTAAGTACCCCGTTGGGGACTCTTTCTTGCCTCAGCCAATGTCAGAAAAAGTGAATAACTGTTTAACTTGTGGGAAACAAATACCTCATAAAGACTTCCACTCTTACTGCCTACCTTGTTTAGGCCCAGACCACGACGTAGCAGCTTGTTTAGCCTGTGCATCCTTCAACCGACGGAAGCTTAGACGTCGGCCGGAGTTTGCAGAGGAGTTTTTCGGCTCCGCTTTTGCTTATATCATGCCGTCGGAGACTCCGACTTCACATTTAGCTAAAAAGCGTAAGGAAAAGGACCGACACTAGCGGTCCGCGGTTTCGGCCGAAACCGTGGTTAATCCAACCGCGAGTGTCTCAGTTTTGGCTGAAACCGAGTCTGCGGTTCTTCCTTCGGCCGAAAGCATGCCTCCTACTACCGAGGCCTCTTCCAGCATGGCTGAATCTGCTACTGAATTTCCACCTGCTCTTACAGTTTCTCAGGATTTATCAGATACTATTCCCCTAGATGTATCTACTCCTGCACGTGGAGCTGCTAGGCCCCCTGCATCCATGTCAATTAAGGCCTTTGCCAGGGCTAAAGCAGCTAAATCTTCCAAGGCCGTGCCTACTAAAGCCCCTCTCACAGGCCTAGCTCTAGTACTCAAATGCTTAGTCTAGCAGAGGATCTCATTTCTTTGATCAGGGGATCCCAGTCTCACCCTGATAGGGCCTCTCAACCCCCTCCAGAGAAGAGACCTAGAGCAGAACCCCTTGAGCCAGTTTCTACTGATTACTCCTCAGATGAATCAGAAAATACAAACCCCCCTGAGGGCCCTTATTCTCCATATGAGGACTCTGATGCAGAGGACTCCATTCCTTCTGCCTCTCCTCCTGAGGAATTTTCTTTTGGGGAAACCTTGCATGCTATGAGGGAACAATTTCAATGGCAGGGCCAGGATTTCTCAGACTCTAGGAAAAGGCTTAGGACTTTTTTGCATTTGCCACAGCATAGGCCTTTAGCCATTCCTCCAGTACTTACAGTTGTGGATGATGCTTTTAATGATGCTTGTACTGCTCCTGATTCACTCCCTCCGGCCCCTGCTAAGCCCGACAGATACTACAGGGTTCCGGACACACATAATCACTTGTATAAGGCTCCTTTTGCAGATCCTGAAACTATTTCACAGGGTCCCAAGGCTGTAGCAGCTACCTCTGCCAAAAACCCACTCCCCTCTGAAAGGGAATCTAGGGCCTTGGAGATGGGGTAAAAAAGTTTATACTTCTGCTACTCTTTCGGCTAGGGCCTTAAACTGTCAATTCCACATGATTCAGTATCAGGAATTTATGTTAGATCAGTTATCTAAAAAGCTGTCCTCACCTGAACCTTTAGACAGAAAGTCACTTCAGGAAATGGTACATAACATACAGCAGGTCAGTAATCATTCCTTAAAATGCGGCTATGATGCGCTGGAGGCCTCCTTTAGATCAGCTATGACTGGTACAGTGATCAGAAGGCATGCATGGTTAAAAGAGCAGTCCTTACCAGACCATGTAAAATCAAAGCTCCTAGATGCTCCCATGGATAAACACAATTTGTTTGGCTCTCCTGCACAGCAAGTGCTGAAGAAGGTGGAAGAGAAAGCAAAATCTGTCCAGACAGTCAAGGATTTCTTACAGGTCCAGCCTCCAAGGTTTAGTAGGAACTGGCCTTCCAAGAATTGGTCCTTTCCAGACACCAACAGAGCACAGAGAGGCAGGAATAGGCGCACAAGAGGCAGAGGTCAATCCAGAGGTGCCTACAGGGGACGTCAGTGGCAGCCTAACAACCAGCGAAGTACTGCTGCAGACCCAGCCACTACCACTTCCACAGGACAATCACAGTGACTTGGCTCTGAAGCCACCTACCAGGGAACAACTAGAAGCACCCTTAGGCGGAAAGCTAGCCTTATTTTCAGTAAACTGGCATTGCATTACAGGAGACAAATGGATTTTACAGACAATAGACAAAGGTTACAGGTTTCACTTCCATACTCTACCAAGGAAGAGAGGAATGCCAAACCTACCTCCAAATCAAAAGGCAAACGCTCTAGAACAAATAGACAACTTAAAAAGGATGAGAGCTATAGAAAAGGTACCATCTATGGAACAAGGGCAAGGATTTTACTCCAGACTTTTCCTGGTGCCAAGGAAGGAAAATCAATGGAGACCTATTCTAGACCTGTCCACTCTGAACACATACCTCATTGTCCCAAAATTCAAAATGCTGACTCTACAGCAGCTTCTTCCCATGTTGGGCAAGGAGTCTTGGCTGGTAACTCTAGTTCTCAAGGAGGCATACCTGCACGTCCCCATACGACCAAATTGCAGAAGATACCTCAGATTTCTTGCAGGATCAGAGCATTATCAATTCTCAGCATTGCCTTTTGGCTTATCTACTGTGCCCAGAGTATTCACGAAATGCCTGGCATCAGTAATTGCTCATTGCAGGCTTCAGGGAATTCAAATTTACCCTTACCTGGACGATTGCCTGTTACAAGCGGACAACAAAAACAAATTAACAAAAGACTTGAAAAGGGTCATTCATCTACTGCAAGCCTTGGGATACACAGTCAATATAAAAAAGTCAAGGCTGTTGCCATCCCAAAGGATAACCTTCTTGGGTGCAGAACTGGACACATCAAATCAAATGGCATCCCTCACAGCAGAAAAACAAAAGCACCTTCCACTCTACTTCATGGCATTAACAACGCAGAACCAGCTTACAGCAAGAAAAGTCCTGCAAGCCCTGGGTTACATGGCATCCTGCATAATATTGATCCCACATGCCAGACTGCATATGAGGAAGTTGCAATGGTACCTCAGGAATTTATGGTCTCAGCACAAGCACAGCCTAGAAACCCAAATTCCAATGATTCCATGCCTGAAGCAAGAATTCCGATGGTGGGCTCAGGCCTGTCAATTGAACAAAGGACTGCCCTTCCACAGCTCTCAACCAAGCCAGACTATCACCACAGACGCCTCGGACCTCGGTTGGGGTGCACACATGCTGGACAAGTGCATACAAGGCTTATGGACTCAAGACCAGCTAAACCTACACATAAACCAAAAAGAGATGCTGGCAGTAAAACTGGCAATTCAAGCATTCAGACCGTTTCTCCAACAGGGGCAATTGCTGATAAGGACGGACAACACCACAGTTATGTGGTATGTCAACAAACAGGGAGGCACACATTCATATCCTCTATGCCGGATGGCAATGGATCTCTGGAATGTGGCCCTAAGCCTAAACATACAGCTCAAGGCAATATTTGTGCCAGGAAAAGAAAACATACTAGCAGACATCTTAAGCAGGACTACCACGGATGCCCACGAATGGATGCTGCATCCAGACATCTTCAAATCCATCACAAGGAAATGGGGACTACCAGAAATAGACTTATTCGCATCCCCACACAATCACCAATTGAAAAAATTCTGCACAAGGACATACCACCCACTTGCTTGGAAGGTGGACTCCCTATCTTTCATTTGGAAAAACCTGACAGCATATGCATTCCCACCTCTTCCTTTGATGCACAAGGTGCTGTTGAAGATCAAAGAAGACCACCCAAGGATCATCCTGATAGCTCCAGACTGGCCGAGACAGCACTGGTACCCACTACTGAGGAGTATGTCTCGGGAACTCGCATGGCCTCTACCCTGGTTCCTTTACTGCTAACACAGAACAACTTCAAAACCCTGCATCCGAACCTGAAAACACTGCAGCTAGCTGCTTGGAGCATTGCATAAGACAAAATAACCCAGATTTATCTCAAAGGGTTAAAGACATTATCTTGGAAGCTCGCAGACCCTCAACAAGAAAAACTTACTCAGCGAAATGGAAAAGATTTCTCTTTTGGAGTGCAGCAAAAGGGCAAAATGTAGCACTGGTAAACATAGCTAACATCCTGGAATACTTAGCAGAGCTTTTCCACAATGGCCTGTCTTACTCTTCCATTAAGATTCATCGTCAGCTATTTCAGCAGAATACAACATGGATCCTCCAGTCTTCTCTCATCCTCTACTCAGGCAGTTTCTGAGAGGAATCAAAAATGTAAAGCCACCAAGGAAGCCACCATTGCCTACATGGGACTTGAACTTTGTGCTAGAAAAGTTGACACTTCACCCTTTTGAACCAGCAGCAACAGCAGAATTACAGTACTTATCATGGAAAACTGCTTTCCTGCTTGCAATTACTTCAGCAAGAAGGGTTTCTGAACTACAGGCATTAATGGCAGTGCAACCCTTCCTTATCTTCCATCAGGATAGAGTGTCCATGAGAACTAATCCTACCTTTATGCCAAAGGTGGTCTCCAGGGTATCTTTAAACCAATCAATCCACCTACCTACATTCTTCCCCAACCCACAGAACAGGGGAGAAAGACTGCTGCATACCTTGGATGTGCATAGGCAATTGCGCTACTACCTGGACAGAACCAAGAACAATAGAAAAACTGACCAGCTTCTGGTAGCATATGCCACAGGAATGGAAGGAAAAGCAATTTCAAAACAGACAATCTCTAAATGGATAGGAAATTGCATTAGATTTTGTTATTCTTATCATGGAAAGGCAACTCCAGAAAATATCAGACCTCACTCCACAAGGGCTACAGCCACTACTACAGCCTTTTTACGAGGAGTGGCTACAAAAGACATTTTAGAGGCTGCTACTTGGAGCTCCGTGCATACATTTGCCAAGCATTATAATCTATCCTTATACTCCAGATCCCGAGCAGGTTTTGCCACTGCTGTGTTGCAAGGGATCTTAACTACACCATAATCTTGTTAGGGCCTCCTCCCCCAGTTTGGCTATGGTATTCTACCCATTTGTTAGGACTGCAGATGCATCCTTGAAGGACATAGTACAGTTTTGTACCTACCATAAATGTAGATGTCCGAGAGGTATGCATCTGCAGTCAGGATTACCCACCCTCCTTCCCCTCTGTGGTACTCCTATGGTATTTGCCCATCTTGTAGCTAGCTGGGGGAATCTATTATGGTGTATTTGTTTGTATATATGTACATACATGTTTATTTCTATTTGCTCTCTGTTGTTTGGAAACATTTGCATTTATCCAAATTTAGCCTTCCTAGAGGGCATCTGGCATCTGGGGAAGAAACACTGAGGAAAATGGCGTCGGCTGATGCCTTTATACCCGAAGAACTGCAGCTATGACGTCGGGTGAAGTGCGACACCAGCCGAGGCCAGACCCAGACTTTGGAATCCGGCCGACCGAAGGGCTGCCTGAGGCCAGGACAACCCATTTGTTAGGACTGCAGATGCATACCTCTCGGACATCTACATTTATGGTAGGTACAAAACTGTACTTTCTCAAATTCATTCTTGCACTACAACAGTGGTCATCCTAATTTTCAAAAGAAGGGCATTGTGAAGGGGCAATTAATTGAGAATGTGTAGTGAACTGTCAGTGTTTTATGAGGAGTTGAAATTTATTAGGGAACTGTTTATACAAAGGGAATATCCACCAGGTTTGGTTGACAGCTTAATAGACGAAGTGATTCGGGATAGAGATGTCAAGTAAAACCTACTATTGGGAAAAGGTTGCAATTCTGGGATTAAACAGGATGTTACTCAGGCAGAATATGACACTGCCTTTGTTCATACTTATTCCTCCACTTCCACAGAAATAGAGGAAATCATTATGAGACACTGGGGAATTTTGAAAGTGCATGAAGAAACTAAGAATTTTACACCAGATATACCGAAATTTATTAGAAGGAGTGACACAAACTTGAAGGAAATTTTAGAAAGAGGGGACATGATCAATGATAAAGTAAAAAATAAACTTGGCACATATAAATGTGGAAATTGTAACCAATACAGGTACATTATTGGCAAAGATGAAGTGGTTATAACAGCAAGGAAATAAACGTTGAAATGTAAGAGACATTACACTTGCAACACTTCAGGAGTGGTCTACATAGTAGTTTGTGAAACATGCAATAGTTTTTATGTTGGAAAGACAGAGAGAAACCTCAGAAAGAGAATGCATGAGCACACTTAGGATATTTTGAAAGCAAAAGAAACTAGTGCACTCTTTAAACATTCTGTTGGATGTCCGAATTATAAATACAAGTTTATGGCTATTGAATAGGTGACATCAGATGCCCGTGGCGGTAATTGGAAAGCCAGACTTGAATACAGGGAATTGTTCTGGCAAATCAAACTGGAGGCAGGAAAAACCCCAGTGTTAAACGATTACATTAGTGTAAGTAGTGTACTCAGACTAAGGTCAGCGAAATTATAAATAGTTGAGATGACAATTTTAATACCAAAGAATACATTTGTCTCAATGCAACACATTCACTATGGAAGTATTATATTAGATTAACTAAGAATTGTGATAGCTTCAGATGTTTTTAGTATATATATATATATATATATATATATATATATATATATATATATATATATATATATATATATATATATTCTTTTAAACAACAAAATGTTGCATTTATCTAAATGAACTGGAATTTTGTGTATATGTCTTTTTAAATGGGGAAATTAATGGTTGATTGAAACTGCTTCTTCATTGGGTATTTTGAAATGGCTGGTTACATTTAAGAAGCATTTCAAACATTGCATTTTATTCTGATGACATCTGTTAGGTGAAAGCGCTTAACTGTTTATTGGTATTGTTCTTATATTATTTTGTGCTGGATTGTATTGACTGCTGCTTACTGTTTTTTTACCTTGCATTGAGTTCATCAACTGCTGCTATTGACATTTTATTGGGTGCTGAGTCGAACAGACTGCACCACAATTAAAGTTGCTGCTTCTAGCTGTGGAGTCTTGATTTTTTAATATGTGATATTGAATTTCTTCCTTACTGTGTGTGTGTGTGTGTGTGTGTGTGTGTGTGTGTATATATATATATATATATATATATATATATATATATATATATATATATATATATATATATATATATATATAGTAAATATGTTAAATTAATAAAAATGTTCTTTATAATTTGGTAACCACATAATCTGATATTGTTAATCGTCATTCATTCCTTACGCATGGGTATCGGTCCTGAGCTCAGAACCAAGCCGGCCTTTTTCCAAGCTCGCATCAGCTTCAAACTCTCAAGTTAAACTCTTACCCACAATCCCCCTCTCCCTGTTACCTCAGATTTCGTTTGTCGCGCTGCCATTCGGTTGTGCCAAGCTACTTCTCTTGAGCTAAGTACATTCATTTGTTGTTTAATACTTTTACAGATTACATTTCTGTCAGGAAAGTTCATATTTTATTGTCTCTTACCCTATCGCATCTAGCGGTCATAATTTCTTCACGTTTTTCTGCTTCTTTCTTTCCCTTTTTTACCGCGAGGTAATTTCTCCTTACCATCGTTGGTAATCCTATTCCCTTTTCTCTCATACCTTCGGGTTAACTATTGTACCATTGCTGGTACCTTCTCTATTAATTAATTTGCTGTCATGGCAGATAAGAAAGGTAGTCTTGGGTTTAAGCAGTGTTCTGATTGTGGACACAAACTGCCTACTTCTGATGCACACTCTTTGTGTGTTTATTGTTTGGGAGCTTCCCATTTGTCTGTTGACCCACCCTGTACTATTTGTGAGAACTTTTCTAATAGAACCTTGTTGGAAAGGAAAAACAAGCTGATACTGAAGGGACGTCTAAAATCTCCCTTTTCAGAGGCTATTTCTGGGTCAGAGGCCTCAACCCCTCCTAGAGCCCATAAGAAAACTTTGGATGTTCCTACTAAGGCTAAATCTTTGCCTTCATCCCCGGCTGGGGACTCTTGCCAACCAAAATCTAAAAAGGCTAAAATTTCGGCTCTGGAGCTCTCTCAGTCAGCCCCAGTGCTTTCAGTGCCTAGACCTTCAGCACCGAGGCCTTCGGCTCCATTAGTGATTTTGGCTCCGTCTTCTCCTGTAGCCTTCCATATATCAGCACCGAGGGGCTCCTCGGTGCAGTCCATTACCACTGTATGGGCACCGACCATTCAGTCGGCGTAGACCTTAACCATGTCGGCTCCGAGATCTTCCTCGAAACCGACGCCTTTATTGTTGACTCCAGTTTTGTCAGTTCCAGCTTCGGCACCGACAACCACTTCGGCACCGATCCCTGTGTTGGTGCAGACCATGACCTCGGCACCGATTACTTCTTCGGTGCAGACAACAGTAGTCCAGTCTCTCTCTGCACTGTTGTCCTCGGTGCGGTCAGATGAGATGGGCACCAAGCCTGCCTCCTCTGTGGACAGGCCTGTTTCTCCCTCAGTCTCCGTGAGGTCCACTAGAAGCCTTTCCGAACATGATGTGTTGCGTCTTGTGGATCAGGTACTCTTGGCCAGAGGTATCCCACCCCTCAGGAACTATCCTTTCTTGGGAGGTGATCACCCATCTCCAAAGACCCCTTTTTATTCTCCTCCTTCATTGCCTTTGAAGTCCATGGATATAGCACAGTCTTCCCCTTCTGCGGTTCCCTTTATGGATCTCACTAAGGAACCACAGTTGCCTTCGTGGCATGAGAGTTCTGCTATGTCCCAGGATGTCAGTTGTGACACGCATAGTCTGCTGCTCCACAGCCATCCAGGGACTCCGGGACGGCAGGCTGAGCTACTTAGGGGAGGGGTGACCCCTGTTCTAGACATGCACTCCTCTTCAGGTGGACCAGCCTTGCAACTGATAGAGAAGGCTTTTGCTGCTGCTGGTGATTCCGGACTGTCTATACCTCCGCTCTCCTCTGGTATACTGGTTTCACAAGTCGCACCTAGCAGACACCGGGTGCAGGGGCCGCAGGACATATTCCCTCAGGAATCCCCTTTTCTGCTGTCTTCTCCAGCTTCTCCCGCTGAGGAAGTCCACTGGAAAAGTTTGTGTAAGAGGAAGCACATGGACGTCACAGAGGAGTCCCTCACCGAAGACACAGATTTCAGAGGTCACCCTCTGAGGTATCCTTTGGTGATATCCTCGAAATCCTGAAATAGAGAGGTGACTGGTAGTCCTCTAATCTGACCTCTGAGGAATTTGTGTTCCTGCAGGCCTTTCGCACCCAGCCTCCTACCTCCTAGGTTACTCCACCTGCCGATGAACTTGTCCGGCTCATCGTGCAGCATGCTTGGAAGGCTCCTGATACCGTCGAAGCTATTCCCCAGAGGCCAGATAAGATCTTGGCCCCTCCTGCTTTGGATCCCCATTGGTCCAAAGATCTCCCTGTGGATGCTTTGGTGGTGGCGGCCACAACAAAAAAGGATCTGGCAGAAGAAGAAAGCCAGACTGTCCATCTGCCTAACAGAGAGTCCCGGGCCCTGGACAGGATAGGGAAGCGCACCTTTGCTTCAGCGACCTTTGCTATCAGGTCCCTGAATTATATGGCACATTTTACCAGGCTTCAGAGGGATCTGGTTTATGAGCTCCCTGAAACCTTGGCTGGTGCCGTGTCTGATGAGGTCCGTGACAAAGTGTCCTCTCATCTGGCCACCATTGAATCTATGTGTAACTCCTCTATGCGATTGATATCTCATACATCAGAAGGAGCAGCTAGAGCAGCGGGTTCAGCTGCGGTCTTGAGATGACATGCCTGGATGCGCTTATGCAACTTCGCAGAACCCTTTAATTCTTCCTTTCTTAATGCCCCTATTGAGGCTTCCTCGTTGTTTGGGCCCAAAGGTAAAAGCACACTGGCCAGATGTGAACAGGACGGTAAGACCCTTTCTGCCGTAGGTGTCCATTATTCTTACCCTCAATGTGCTTTCTCTCGAAACAAAGAGAGTGGGAAGATATGGTTCAAGAAATCTCAGGGTCCTTTCTGTGACACACATGCCGAGTTCTCCCCCAGAGGCAGAGGGGAAAACTCACAGGGAAGATGCTCATTTCGGGGCAGAGGGGAAAACTCACAGGGAAGATGCTCATTTTGGGGCAGAGGGGGTCCGCGTAACCAGGGTTCCAGGGATTCTTTCCCTGGCCAATCCTACCAGCGCTTCTGAAGAGCGGCCCATCTCATTTCCTCTGGAGGTGGTTGGGGGATGTTTCTCCTTGTACCCTTCTGCCTGGCTAATCATCACCACCGATTCCTGGGTACAAAAGATTATAACCAGAGGTTATCATATCCCCTTCGATCTTTGTCCTGTCCCTTCAAATTATCTTCCCGCCATTCCACCCAGTCAAAGGGAAGAAGCAGCACTAGAGATAGAAAAGCTGCTAAGAAAAAGAGTCATTCAAATAGTCCTTCCAGACCATATAGGATCCGGACTCTACTCAAGACTATTTTTGGTGCCAGAGAAAACTGGGGGCTGAAGACCAATTTTGGATCTCAGTGTATTGAACAAGTTTGTGAGAGTACAAAAATTCCGGATGGTCACAATACAGTCTATCCTCCCGCTGTTGGAAAAAGATGATTGGATGTGCTTAATAGATCTTCACGATGCGTACTACCACATAAAGGTGGACAGGCCATCAAGAAGATATCTGCGCTTCCGTGTGGGAGCCAATCACTACCAGTTCAGAGTACTGCCTTTCAGACTCTGTACAGCCCCTAGAGTGTTCACAAAGTGCATGACAGTTGTCACAGCTCACTTACGACTTCAAGGATTCCAGGTGTTTCCATACCTAGACGACTGGCTCATTTCTGCCCCCACCAGACATCTACTGGAAAAAGCCCTGGCATACTCTCTCCTCATTGCTCAAAGGCTAGGCATAACCATAAACTGGCAAAAATCCAATCTCACCCCATCTCAGTCAACAGAATTCATAGGGGTTATCTTGGACACAAAAAACTGCAGAGCTGCTATTCCAGAGCACAGAATTCTAAGGATAAAGCAAAAACTACTTCCAATCCTTCAAAGGAAAAATCCATGGCTCACTCGGTTCTACACCTGTTGGGTTCCATGGCAGCCTCTATCACCATTGTTCCCCTGGCCAGGTTTCACATGAGGCTTCTACAATGGCTACTGCTCACCCAGTGGTATCCCTTTCAGCATACCCTTTCAGCCATGATTTGTGTAACCCACAGGTGCAAACAGGATTTAAATTGGTGGATGACACACAATCTCTCACAATGGTCTTGTCTCTTCTCCCCCCAGCAACCCAAGGCCACAGTGACCACAGAAGCCTCCCTGATGAGGTGGGGGGGGGCTATGTCAGGGACAGACAGTCTGAGGCACTTGGTCCAAACTTGAGGCCCATCTGCATATAAATGTTCTAGAGCTGAGGGCGGTGCTTCTGGCGTTGCAAGCATTCCATCCCCTGCTGCCATCTGGGGACAATTGCGATTCAGTCAGACAACATGGCCGTGGTCTGGTACATCAGCAAGCAAGGTGGAACCAAATCTTACCCCCTTTGTCGAGAGGCCATGAGGATATGGCAATGGGCGATGCTACCAACCGTTTTCTTCTAGCAACGCACATTCCCGGGAGTTCCAACATGATAGCAGACAGACTCAGCATTTGCATTCTTTAACCTCACGTGTGGTCCCTGAATCCCTTGATAGTGGCAGAGATCTACCACTGCTGGGGCCGACCTAGCTGCGACCTGTTTGCATCCCCGACCAACTACAAATGCAGCAACTACTTCGCCCTGATTCCCCCTCCGGGACAGTCACCCAGGGACACTTTAGTCCACGATTGGCCCTCGGGTCTTCTTTACGCATTTCC